>NW_019268675.1:9052-43525 GCF_002738365.1 Cucurbita moschata
AAATGAAAGCATAAAAAAAATGTCAAAACCAAAAACATCCACTTTAGCAACCACAAAATTTCATTCATGAAATGGCACCCACCATGCTCAAATTAATGTAAATAAAGTTTCTAAAACTTGCTCCGATACCAATTGATGGAGTTAATATAACACATGCGGAAGCAATTTGGATCTTAGGCACTCTTAGAATATCAATTATAGTAAATAATTAGCATGTTCTTAAGTATTAAAACTAAAGATCTTTTTTAAGTACTAACCTTTTATTGTTTAAATTTCTTTTTCCTCATGAACCAGTTTCGAACCACCACTAGTGTCTTTTTTCAATTCTTGACAGAGTTGGATGCATGGTACTTTTCAACACACGGCCCACGTACGCATACATGGACCCATCAGATGGATCGGTATACGTGCCCCTTAGGCCGGACATTGTCGAGCACAACATAATACATGTCACTGGACCCTCATAAAAGAAAAGGTCTTCATGATAACATGTCGAATATAAATATCGAAGGTATGCATCCGTACTAGCATAACATAATGGGGAAGTATCCCGATATACATGACATACATACATGCACGAGGTCCCATGATTTTTATTCATAAGATAATATTTATTTCATTTCCTTTCTCCTTCCCTCCATAACATATTTCATGTATGTATCACGCATACATTGATAAACATCACATGGATAAACATAAATTTTTTCTACCTTATAATTTGAGGGATCTGGGATGGCGTGTATAGAAAACAAAGAAGAGAGAGGAAGGGAGAATTTCGGTTTTTGTGGAAGGAGGAAAAACAAGAAAGTAAAGAGGATGCCAATCGGACACTATAATGAAAAATTTGGCAAAAAATTTATCTCTAGTCCGAGTAAGAGGATCGATGAGTGTCAGTTTTTTGTTGTAGGATCATTTGATTTGACTACGATGTTTCAGGAAAGGATTCTTACAAGTTTCGTGTTGAAACTCGACCATGGTTTGTTTCAGAATTAGATTCGAGAGATTTATAATTTCGATAAGAAAATATAGTTTTTCCAAAATTTGAACTGAATTAGTATAGTCTCTATCTTCCTAACAATTAAAAAAAGGGGCATCAAATTGGTTGATTCGATATCTTTATTTTTCGTGAAGAAACCAAGTCATTTCTAGTTTACGATTGGAAGATAAAAAGCAATTCAAAAAAATAGATTGAAATGCGTTGCTCAGCGAAATCTAGAAAAATTGAACGTCAGAAGAATCGACCGTGGATACGCACGCAGCTTTTGGCAACGAGATAGAAGCGTATTAGCAAAAAGTTGAAATGTATCACAACATGGCAGGAATGACAGGTCAACCAGTCAACGAGGACGTGTTGTGAGACACCACTTTACTTGCTAAACTGCACACGACCCAGTCTACCCTCTGTAACTCAAACAGTACCAAAGAATTGGAGTTCGATCTGGGTGCTCAAAATCCTACCCAACCTGTTTACTAACAAACGACATGCGTCCCGTGACTGTACCTCCGCCAGACGTGTGGTAAAAGCACGTAGAAAACATCTTTTGTGCTAGAAAAGCACGTTAGCACGTGTATGGACTTTCTTTTTGTCCTATAATCCTGCTCGAGAAGGCACACGACAAATATGTAAGTAACAACATGAAAATTTATGAAGCAGTACTTGTACAATTCGCTTGCTTATGAATGCATGCTAGTAAAATTAATCCTAGGTAGCTATTCTTGATTAACAACTACCTAGAAAAGTTACTAAGAGTGAAAACAGACTTGCTAGTTGTTGAAATTTCTTGTCTTACCCAGTATACTGTCTTGATATACTTTACTATTAGTGTAAGTAATCATGCTATGAAAGTGGATGAGATGTTTATTTAGCAGCACTCTGGGTGCTGGATGGAAGTTATTGCCCCATTGAGCATGTGTGACTCCTGGTGAATGATTGTTTGATCCCTCCCTTTTGAGAATAAGTAACAGAATCGAGTTAAGTCTAGGGTAAGTACGTATATTGGTGGGTCGAGACTTTGGATTGAACACCTTTAGAGGTCTAAGACCAATGGAATCATGAAGGGTGAGGGTGAGACAATATTATAACAAAATAGTGTGCGCACATAAGTAATTTACAGCACGACAATATTTAAAACACAAAATAAGAAACGAACTCAAAATATTTTAAAACAAAATAGTTGAGGACGACGGGTGAGGTTATTCTATGGCACCTGCCCAAGAGTCCACTCCCGACTTTGACCAGCTCCTTACCTGAAAAAAATGGAGAATAAGGAATGAGTACAAAGATGTAACATTTCATACCTATCATACCATAACATGTACTATCACGACCCGACTTTCGAGGCTTCGAAAGACTGAATCGGGACTAACAAGACGAAATCAAAAATAAATAAAAATAAAAAGAATATAAAATAGAAGGTAAAACAAGAAAAGGAAATCAAGGACACCAAGATTAAATATAAAATCAAAGTCAAATATTACAAATAGTAATTACAAATATAAAATGAAATACAAGAGACTCTAAATATGAAAACAGACAAAGGACTCTAAAATATCGACAAGGTACTGACGCTCCGGAACGACACCCCTCTGTGACAGTGTAGCTCTCGAACACCTCCCCGTATCGACTGGTACCTGAAAAAAAAGGGGAGAAAGGGGTGAGTATAAAAATATAATCAGTAAGCAACTTTTAGCATCCTTATCTTGGTAGGTATCCACGGTCTCTCTCGGGTTTTTAAGGAGAGTGATCTAAGCTCCAACTCTCTTTTTTGTATCTTAGGAGGTTTGCCCATCTTAAGCAGTGCAATGATCAGTGTCCTGAGGTGAGGCGCAACCTCATAAGTAAATCTTAGGGGATCGTATGGCTGGATCTGAATACGTGACTCTCTCTGAACATAATCCGTAGAGGTTAGCTGACGACCCTCACACGGGACCATACATCCACTAAATTCGGGGTGCGACCCCCTGTGTGCTGGTCAGCTACTGAGTCATCCTGTGTGGCTCCACGTCCCCCGCTTTGGGATGGGTTTCTACGGCCCAGGAGAAGACCCCTTAGCTATCACCACTAGGTCTGGGCACCTGTCACATTTCCCTTTCCGGATCTGCCAAGCTCAACGATCTCCGTACCGGAGCTCTGTCTCGACGGTACGGTATCAGAGGAGAGAGGGAAGTGGAGGTTCTGATGACACTATCTACACTGCTCAACTCTAGCGGGCTACCTACAGTTACCGTGGTGACCTATTATTCTTTCTAGGGTGGAACTTGGTGGCTTAGACTTGGATTCATGTATCTCTAGGATTTTCGTGCCTGGTCTCACAACCTATTGGGTTTGGAATTTTGGGCTCTAGATCCGCTGGTAATCATTTCGCGGGTCTAATTGCACGGTATTCTAGAGGTCCCCCAATCTAGGGTCTCGTCTTAGCCTACTTAGTCACAAGCACCCTAATCTAAGCTCATAATATCTTCCTATTCATCAAGAAAGATAACACAAGCAATCATCACGCATAAGAGTTAACATGCAGCAGTTCATGCAATATTAATAAACATGCTCAATAGGAAGATAACATCCATCTTTACCCGGAACGCAGATTTCACAAGTTTTCCATCCTTCTCATGCATACATACTTTAATAGAATCTCAATCAAAACAGATTTAATAAACATTTGATATCTAGCTATCCTTAATCATTTCATTTTCGCAGTTTCCATACAAATATGCTAGGTCCGGCTAGCTAAGTTTATGGGTGGTAGCATGCATGCTCGTTCCTAGCGGTTCCTACAAGTACTGCTCGTGGGAATCCAAATGGCTACTTACATGGTTGACGCGTGCCTTCCCAAGCTCGAATTATTTGCCAGAAAAGGTTCCAAAAATTCTAGAATTTTCTTGATAGGTCTTAATTCAAGTTAGACTTAGATCAGTATCAAAGCTGAAATGAAAAATAGTCGAACGAAAGTCAAATTGGGATAAAAATAGATCTCATGCACTGGTTCATGCGCCCAACGCGCCGAAGGGATTTCCCACGCGCACAGACACGTGCGCGTACGGACGCGCTTAGATCAAACTTGGAATCTATGATGGTCACTCTTAGATACCAAGACAATTCACTCCAGAATTAGCTTGATCAAAACTAATTCAATGAATCGGTTTAAACATCAAGCCTAAAGTAAGGTTTGGAAAAGAATAACACCAAAAGGGTATCAAGAAAACACAAAGGTTTGTCTGTATTCAACAATTCATGCTCCTCAAACATGAATATTACATGCCTTTAAATAGGCCCAAAAGATAACCCTAGCATAATAAAGTTCAACCACCAACTACACATGCTATTAAATACAAATCCAAGTAAATAAGGCATTCATAAATTATCTTAATTGGTAATTCAACTACCAATGGTAAGTCTTCTAATCACTTTCCAATGTCAGCCACTCCAATATTTTCTTGATTTTATACTTGTATCTTCTTTGTATTGCTTCTTGTAATTGCTCATACGGGTACATGGAAGTGATCAGTTGTTGGATTCATATCAGAGGGGTAGCACCCCCTCACCATAGGTTACTTCATGGCCTGTGGGACGGGTTCACCAGTTAACACTCCCATGGATGCAAGCAGACCAACACTCACCATGTTCTTCCCCACCTTTTACCATTGCGAAGGCTAAGTTTTCTGCCCAAGTCTTTGTATCAAGAGTGTGGAAACTCTAGAGACAAAAGTAAACAATTGGTTCCCTGGTAGGTTAAGGATGTGATGAGAGATTAGAAGTAGGTTTGCTTAATCGTGACGAGAGGGTACTCTGGAGTTTAGAAGTAATAGAGGAATTATGGACCTACGGAATCATGTATCTCGTACCCTTCCCTCGTTAGATTAATTTGGCATATATTAATACATTTTGATTTCCCTCTTATTTTATACACATTGATTGGCAAAAATTTTCCTAGAGATTCAGGGTGTGACGTGATGAAATCAAAACCCATAATGGTTCTCCCAACAGGCATTGAGTAATTCTTGCGAAAGAAGTCTTGCTCAATTCCTATTTGAAGCTATAGTTCTAGAATTTTTTGAACTTATCTGTTCTACCTCACCTTAAAATTTCTAAGGTCCTCGTAAAAGGTTTGAAAGTTCAACTTAAAAAAGTAAATCGGGAATTTAATACCTTGTTGGACTTGGGTGCTATACCATATGTAATCTATGAATTGCTTTCAATATTTTATATTTTCTACCAGAAAGTATTCATATTTTGTTGTTTTATGAGAGTGTTGTAAAAATCAATTTAATATTTATTATTCTTGGGCTAATAACTATTATCTATTCCAGGAATTTTGTTATTGAAAATCTAATAAATCTCTGAAATTATCCCAAAATTACTCTTAAATTGGGTTGCATAACTGAAATTAGTTATATGATTAAGTTTTTTTTACCGCCATAGCATGCATTTACATAATTTCTTGCATGTACTATAAGTATGTATATTTATTCACATGTCCAACCCAAATTGGTAGTTAAGCTAAAGGTTGATTAGGAAATGATAAAGAATATTGTCGTTTTCTTTCTTTTCACGGTGGCTTTAGTTGGGGCTCAGGTTCCAAGGGTCGCGTTACCACTACCAGGACCTTCTAGATATTACGTTCATGTGGTTAACGGACTAAGCAAACTTGGGTTGCTTGTGCATTGTCAGTCTAAAGACGATGACTTGGGGTATCACCGCTTGCTTAATCATGGAGATGGTTACAAATGGAACTTCAAAGTTAACTTTTGGGGAACAACCCTCTATTGGTGCAAATTGGAGACACCACATGCATATGTCTCTTTTGAAAGCTTTTGGCTTGAAACGCAGCACTTATGGCTCCGTGATAGGTGCAAACATGGAACTGTAGGAACTTGTATTTGGACGGCTAAAGATGATGGAATTTACTTGAGAAACTTTCTTGCTAATGTTGATGAATTGATTCACAAGTGGATCTATAAAAGATAGAGAATCTTTATTATCTCCTTTTGGTTGAATTATCCTTGAGGAACAAATGAAACATAATGGGATAACACAAAAAGGTTGTTGTTATTTATTATCTATAAAAGATAGACGATGACTTTGTCGGGCACAACACAACACACGTCACTGGACCCTCATAAAAGAAAAGGTCTTCATGATAACATGTCGAACATAAATATCAAAGGTATGCATCCGTACTAACATAACATAACGGGGAAGTATCTCGATACACATGACATACATACATGCACGAGGTCCCATGATTTTTATTTATAAGATAACATTTATTTCATTTCCTTTCTCCTTCCCTCCATAACATATTTCATGTATGTATCACACATACATGGCTAAACATCACATAACTTTACATGGAAAGATGTAACATTTCATACCTATCATACCATAACATATACCATCACAATATATCATATCATAAACATGTCACTTATCATTTGTCTCGTACCATAACATATTTCATATCATATCACAATGTGTATATATATATATATGTAATTCAGGTGCCGTATCATAATCATATCGTATCGTAAACACTTCATGGTCATATCGTTCCCTAATTTATCACAGCCTTAAGTATTAATATGCAATTCACATATTATATCATATGAATACCATATCATAAGCATATCGATTAATAAACAATTCACACATACCAATATATATGACACGTGCAGAACCACATGGCACGTGTCAATATCAAATATAACTATGCTGATAGTAAGGCCACTTACCTGATTAGCTTAGGCTGGTGTCACCAATTTATCATTGAGAAAGTTCGATTTTGTCCTTTATATTCAAGTCAACCTATATGAACCATGACATCAATTTCAATTTCAATTCTTTAAATTTCACAATGGTCCCTGTGTTAGACTTCATGTGAGCATTAGAGACTCTATGAGCAGATTATATATATTGGTACTAAAAGAATTTGATGGAGTTTCTTCACATGATATTTCTTTAGTTTTATCTTTGAAGGTTCACCAAATCCTTAATTTTTTCTGTATTAAATTTCCTCTTTTTCATCTACTTCCCTTTTTATTAATTTTAATTATGTTCACCATTTACTCTATTAAATTTCATCTATGTATTTTTAAAATTAACCGTATTTATTTTAATTCTTTAAATTTCCCCTTTTTCTTTTAATCAATTCTTGCTCCCACACCTTCTCTTAAATTTTCTATCCCTATTTCTTTCTTTTTTTTCTATTCTATTCTATTCTATTCTATTCTTTTTTGTTAACGGTTTGGCTTTACAATATCTCCTTTTTCTTTCTTCTTCTTCTTGTATTGTTCTTTTTCTTTTCTATTTTGTTAAAAGTATTTTGGATTTCCATCCATATTTCATTTTGCTCGATCTGTGCTAATTAAGTGTCGTGAACTCACATAGGTTTACTTGGATTTCAAAGGGAAAAATTGAACTAGCTCCAAGTAGGATTTAGGGACTTCAACTTAGTCAATGGGTCAACCAGTCAACAAGGACGTGTTGTGAGACACCACTTTACTCGCTAAACCGCACACGACCCAGTCTACCCTCTATAACTCAAACAGTAACAAAGAACATGAGCTCGATCCGCGTGCTCAAAATCCTACCCGACCTGTTGACTAACAAACGAAATGATGGAGTTAATATAACACATGCGGAAGCAATTTGAATCTTAGAGCATGCAAGTTTGGTTAAACCAAATTTTGACACCTCAAAATTCCACTAACTCAAACATCGATTCTTCCATTAAATGAAGTCAAAATTTTGATTGTAAAAATTTGGTTTGAACAAACTTGCATGTTTGCCAATTAAACCCAACAAATTTGAGTGAAATTTTGAGTGTAAAAAATTGGGTTTGAACAAACTTGCATGTTTGCCAAATAAACCCCACAAATTTGAGTGGAATTTTNTCGCTAAACCGCACACGACCCAGTCTACCCTCTATAACTCAAACAGTAACAAAGAACATGAGCTCGATCCGCGTGCTCAAAATCCTACTCGACCTGTTGACTAACAAACGAAATGATGGAGTTAATATAACACATGCGGAAGCAATTTGAATCTTAGAGCATGCAAGTTTGGTTAAACCAAATTTTGACACCTCAAAATTCCACTAACTCAAACATCGATTCTTCCATTAAATGAAGTCAAAATTTTGATTGTAAAAATTTGGTTTGAACAAACTTGCATGTTTGCCAAAAAAAACCGCACAAATTTGAGTGAAATTTTGAGTGTAAAAAATTGGGTTTGAACAAACTTGCATGTTTGCCAAATAAACCCCACAAATTTGAGTGGAATTTTTAGTGTCAAATTTTGGTTTGACCAAACTTGCATGTTTGCCAAAAAAAACCACACAAATTTGAGTGAAATTTTGAGTGTCAAAATTTGGTTAATTCCAACTTGCATGCTTGCCAAATAAACCTCACAAATTTGAGTGGAATTTTTAGTGTCAAATTTTGGTTTGACCAAACTTGCATGTTTGCCAAATAAACCCCACAAATTTGAGTGGAATTTTGAGTGTCAAAATTTGGTTAATTCCAACTTGCATGCTTGCCAAATAAACCCCACAAATTTGAGTGGAATTTTGAGTAACAAAATTAGGTTAATTCAAACTTGCATGCTTGCCACATAATCCCACAAATTTGAGTGGAATTTTGAGTGTCAAAATTTGGTAATATGAAATTTGCATGAACATGCAAATATGACTCTATAAATAGAGTGATCAAAGTACATGGAAAGAATGCTTGAAAAACTTTGAGAAATTCTCTCAAAACTCTCTCTTTTCATATATTAAATTCCTATCAAGTTTAGTCACTCACCGGATTCCACAATCCCGTTCTAAGGCTAGGGAATAGTAGGGAAGATAATAGTGGTGGTTCAAAACCGGTTCGTGAGGAAAAAGAAATTTGAACTACAAACGGTTAGTATTCAAACTCATTAAGTTTTAATGCTTTTGAACATGCTAGCTAATTTACTATAATTGATGTACATAGAGTGCCTAAGATCCAAATTTCTTCCGCATATGTTATATTAACACCATCACCTATATTTCATGGGCTCCAACGATCCAAGATTAACCAGTTAAACTCATTAACCTTGTTAACCAACATTCGTTAAGTACTAGGACACTCCACTATGGCCTAGTAGTTGCACTCCCCTCACTATAGATATATTTCTGTCCATTTGATATAACCGTGATTAGTAAGTCAATCCTTCATAGGTTGTTCGTAACTAGAGCTACGTCAATTTATCGTTTTACCCCTGAAGTTACTTCTTGTTCCTTATGTTCCACTAATCCTCTAATGAACAATTGGTTTGTGGTCCAACCAGTAAACTAAATCCCTCTCAGGCCAATGAGAGGGTGGGGCCCCTTGTTCAAGATCTGGAGTCAGTACTTAAGGGAACTACCTCTCTCCTATCCCTAAAAGTGGGTAGGAGTGAATTCCATCTTGCACCCCACGTCCCCAACCATTCACCAGTCTTACCCCTGAAATGGGAGGCCTATTGAGTGGACGAACTCGAGCCACTCTCACCCATGAAAATCTAAGGATAATTTCGAATAAACAAGAGTTCATGGTTAGCTTAGGATTAAGATCGAGTTACCAAGGTCATCAAATGAAAAGAAAATCAGTCTCAACAGTAAACGACATTATAAAGTGAGAGTGATTTTCTTCATGGTCCAATTTTATGCAATACTCATTGCATGGGATGCCCCCATAGAATATGTTTTTGTTTACAAACTATGAGTTTTAGGACATAAAGCCCAACAAACTCCCACTTGGAATAAAACTCTAATGGGGTTTTATAACGTTGAATAGAGAGAAAGATATAAATACAATAAACTAGGGCATCACATACTCATGCCTTTTCTCCCACTTGCCCTAGATTACATAACTCGTAGTCCTAGACTCACTAGGTGCCTTTCAAACACTTTAGTCGTGAGGGGCTTTGTAAATGGATCAACAATGTTGTGCTCTGAAGCTATCTGTGTGACGATCACATCTCCTTCTTGCACAATCTCCCTTATGAGATGATATTTGCGCTTAATATGTTTTCCTCGCTTATGGATTCTTGGTTCTTTTGAATTTTAACTGCTCCACTATTATCGCAGTAAAGAGTGACGGGAAGACGCATATTTGGAACGACTTCCAAATAAGTTAAGAACTTCCTAAGCCATACATATTCTTTAGTTGCTTCACAAGTAGAAACATACTCTGCCTCCATGGTGGAATCAGAGTGAAGACAGATCCTGATGTTGATTTTCTCGAATCTACATCGGTCTGAAAATCTAAGTCAGTGTACCCTATAAGAATCAAATCCTTAGCACCATACATTAGCATATAGTCCCTCGTTCTCCTAAGATACTTGATGATATTCTTAACGACAGTCCAATGATCACATCCCGGATTGGACTAATATCTGCTTACAATTCCCACAGCATAGCATATGTTGGGTCGGAAACATAGCATGGCATACATCAGACTACCAATTGTTGATGCATAGGGAATGTGTCTCATATTAGAAACTTCTTGAGGTGTCATAGGACGTTGTTCGTTCGACAAATGAACTCCGTGCATGAAAGGTAATAATCCTTTCTTGGAGTTCTGCATCTTATATCGAATCAACATTTTGTTGATGTACGATGCTTGAGACAATGCTAGTGTTTTGTTTTTGTGATTCCGAACAATTTGGATTCCAAGAACAAACTAAGCCTCTCCTAAATCTTTCATTTGGAATTGTGTCACTAGCCAATGCTTAATGTCAATAACAAATCCCACATCATTCCCGATGAGTAGGAAATGGTCAACGTACAACACCAGGAAATCTACTATAGAGTTGACTACCCTTTTATAAACACAAGGTTCGTCAACATTCTGTGTAAAGCCATAAGATTTGATCGCAGTATCAAACTTTATATTTTAGGATCGAGATGCTTGCTTCAACCCATAAATGGATCTTTTAAGCTTGCAAACCCTTTGCTCATGATCCGATTCAATGAACCTCTCTGGTTTAGCCATATAGATACTCTCTTCAAGATTGCCGTTTAGAACGACTGTCTAAACATCCATTTTCCAAATTTCATAATAATAAAATGGTGGCAATGAACAAGAGTATTCTAATCCATTTAAGCATAGCAACAGGAGAGAAGGTTTCTTCATAGTCCACCCCCTCTCTTTGGGTATTACCCTTTGCTACAAGTCGAGCTTTAAAGGTCTGTACCTTACCGGTTTGGTCTCGTTTCCTCTTGTAGATCCATTTGCAACCAATAGGTTTTACCCCATCTGGTTGATCTATAAGTTCCCAGACTGAATTGAAGTACATTGACTCCATTTCAAGATTCATCGCTTTGATCCACTAATCTCTATCTTCATCATTCATTGGCTGTTTGGGAATGGATCCTCAACTCCATCATCAACTCCATCATCAGGTATGATGACTTGAGTTTCTGCCAAATCCAAGTAACGATCGGGTTGAGTTATAACCCTCCCACTACGTCGAGGCATTCTCAACTCTTGAGAAGGATGTGATTGACCAGAAGTGCCAACTCCATCACCAACTCTTGTTGAAGGACTAGCCGGATCAATAACTCTTGTTGTTTTATCAGTAGCTTCTTTAGAAATCTCACTTAATACTAGTTTGCTACGAGGTTGATGATTTCTTACATGGTCTTCCTCTAAATATGTAGCGTTTGTTGATACGAACACTCTATTTTCTTGAGGGTCATAAAACAAATCACCTTTCGTCTCTTTGGGGTATTCTACGAATATACATAATTTTGAACGACGTTCAAATTTCTAGGGATTTTGTAACAACACATGTGTTGGGCATCCTCAAATCCTGAACTGACGTAAACTACCTTTACGCCCTTTCCATAACTTATAAGGTGTTTCTGAAACACTCTTAGAAGGAACCATGTTCAAAATGTATGTAGCAGTCTCCACTGCATATCCCCAAAACGGATCAGGTAATTGAACGAAACTCATCTTAGACCGAACCATGTCGAACAGAGTTCTATTTCTCTTTTATGATACACCGTTCTGTTGAGGCATACCAGGGGCTGAGAATTGAGATGTTATTCTATGTTCTATCATACAGTCCTGAAATCTTAAGTCCATATACTCTCCATCTCGATCTGATTGAAGTGTTTTAATAGTTTTACCTGATAGATTCTCAACCTCAGTCTTATACTCTCTTAATTTTTCAAGAGCTTCGAACTTGTGATGCATTAGGTAAAGATAGCCATACCTTGAATAATCATCAACAAAACTGATGAAATATTCATACCCTCCTCGTGCTTTGACATTCATTGGACCACAGAGATCTGTATACACGAGTTCTAAGGTTTTTTTGGCTCTATAACCTTTTTCGGAAAATGATGGTTTAGCCATTTTACCCTCAAGACAAGACTCACATGGACGTAAAGAGTTGTCTTCTAACTCATTTAGAAGTCCTCTTTTAACCAATCTCTCAATCCTATTCAGATTAATGTGGCCTAGTCTTAAGTACCAAAGATAGGTATTAGGAGAAACATTTTGTCGTTTATTTTTAGTTTCAGCTGTTTTAAACATCTCGATATTTAAAATAGCTTTTTTTTCACTCGGTTTTAACATATATAAGTTATTTTCTAGTTTTGCAGAACAAATATGAATACCTCTTTTGCAAACGAACACTTCATTGATTTCAAAAGATACTTTATACAATTGTTCTAATAAACAAGAGATAGATATTAGATTTCTTTTCATTCCAAGAACAAAAAGTATATTATCTAATATAATGAATCTATCTCCAAAAACAATTTTAAATTTCCTATTGATCTTGCTGAGACAACCTCTTCTGTTCCAACCATGAGTGTTATCTCGCCGTTCGCAATCATTCTCCAAGAGCTAGTTTCCTGGAAAAAAGAACAAATATGATTGGTGTTCCCTGAATCTAGTATCCAAGCTGAGTTATCATACTCTACTAAACATATTTCTATAACGAGTAAATCATATTTAACTTTTTTTGTCTTTTCGGCTTTTTTCTCTGCAAGGTATTTTGGGCAATTTCTCTTTCAGTGCCCGTTTTCGTTGCAATGGAAACATTTTCCTTTATCTGCTTTTTGAACCTTGTGTTTGCGGTCAGTAGGAATCTTATTTTACCCCTTACCCTTCTTCTTTATCAAAACACTTTTATTAGTTGAAGGTCCGGACTTACTTTTGGAGGACGATTCTCGTAGTAATTTCTTAGAGATGAGCAGTCAAGTTATATTCTCTCTTGTTCATCATCACATTTGTGCGAAATTGGAAGAAGCTCTTCGAAGAGACTCCATGATAAAACTGGCTTGACTCTTCTCATCAATGACATCTCCATTTTCTTCTGCCACATTGAAATAGACTATGATGTCCAGGACATGTTCTCTAATTGAGGTCCCTTCTTTCATACGGCAGTTGTAAATATATTTTATGGCGTAATGTCTAAGGGAGAAGGACGGTTGTCCAAACATCCATTTAAGAGAATCCCTAATCTCTTTAGCAGTACCCATGATATCGTGTTTCTTAGCCAAAACATCAGATATGCTGGCTAAAATGTACATTCGAGCTTTGTCATTTGCCTTTTTTTCATGTGTCATATGCATCCCGAACTGTTCTGTTTGCATTTGAGCTGGGATTTGGAGGACATTCCTCAGTTAAAACAAACCTTAAATCATCAATTACATCCTTCTCAAGGGTTGAGAATGCCTCGACGTAGTGGGAGGGTTATAACTCAGCCCAATCGTTACTTGGGTTTGGCAGAAACACAGGTCATCATACGTGATGATGGCGTTGAGGATCCATTGACCTATAAACAGGCAATGAATGATGAAGATAGAGATCAGTGAATCAAAGCCATGAATCTTGAAATGGAGTCAATGTACTTCAATTCAGTCTGAGAACTTGTAAATCAACTAGATGGGGTAAAACTTATTCGTTGCAAATGGATCTACAAGAGGAAACGAGACAAAACTAGTAAGGTCTAACCTTTAAAGCTCGACTTGTAGTAAAGAGTTATACCCAAAGAAAGGGGGTGGACTATGAAGAAACCTTCTCTCCTGTTGCTATGCTTAAATCGATTAGAATACTCTTGTCCATTGCCACATTTTATGATTATGAAATTTGGCAAATAGATCTCAAGACTGGCTTCCTAAACGACAATCTTGAGGAGAGTATCTATATGGCTCAAGCATAGGGGTTCATTGTACAGGATCACGAGCAAAAGGTTTGCAAGCTTAAAAGATCCATTTATGGGTTGAAGCAAGCATCTCGATCCTCCAATATAAGATTTGATACTGCGATCAAATCTTATGGCTTTAAACCGAATGTTGACAAACCTTGTGTTTACAATAAGATAGGCAACTCTACAGTAGTCTTCTTGGTGTTGTACGTTAACGATATCCTACTGTGTTTACAATAAGATAGGCAACTCTACAGTAGTCTTCTTGGTGTTGTACGTTAACGATATCCTACTCATTGGGAATGATGTGGGATTTCTCTACAGTAGTCTTCTTGGTGTTGTACGTTAACGATATCCTACTCATTGGGAATGATGTGGGATTTCTAACTGACATTAAGCATTGTCTAGCGACACAATTACAAATGAAAGATTTGGGATAGGCTCAGTTTGTTCTTGGAATCCAAATTGTTCAGAATCGCAAGAACAAAACACTAGCATTGTCTCAAGCATCGTACATCGACAAAATGTTGATTCGATATAAGATGCAGGACTCCAAGAAAGGATTATTACCTTTCAGGCGTGGAGTTCATTTTTCGAAGGAACAAAGTCCTAAGACACCTCAAGAAGTTGAGGATATGAGACACATTCTCTATGCATCAGCAGTCAGTTGTCTGATGTACGCCATGCTTTGTACCCGACCCGACATATGTTATGCTGTGGGAATTGTCAGCAGATATCAGTCCAATCCGAGATGTGCTCATTGGACTGCCATTAAGAATATCCTCAAGTATCTTAGGAGAACGAGACTATATGCAAATGTACGGCGCTATGGATTTGATCCTTATAGGGTACACTGACTCAGATTTTCAGACCGATATCAATTCGAGGAAATCGACATAAGGATCTGTTTTCACTCTGAATGGAGGAGCAATATTATGGAGAAGCATAAAGCAAGGTTGCATTGCTGATTCCACTATGGAGGTCGAGTATGTTACTGCTTGTGAAGCAGCGAAAGAATCTGTATGGCTTAGGAAGTTCTTAACTTATTTAGAAGTTGTTCCAAATATGCATCTTCCTATCGCTCTTTATTGTGATAATAGTGGAGTAGTTGCAAATTCTAAAGAACCAAGAAGTCATAAGCGAGGAAAACATATTGAGCACAAATATCATCTCATAAGGAGATTGTGCAATGAGGAGATGTGATCGTCACAAAGATAGCTTTAGAGCACAACATTGCTGATCCATTTACGAAACCCCTCGTGGCTAAAGTGTTTGAAGGGCACCTAGTGAGTCTAGGACTACGAGTTATGTAATCTAGGGCAAGTAGGAGAAAATGCATGGGTACGTGATGCCCTAGTTTATTGTATTTATCTCTTTCTCACTACTCAACAGTATAAAACCCCACTAGAGTTTTAGTCCAAGTGGTAGTTTGTTAGGTTTTATGTCCTAAAACTCATAGTTGGTAAACAAAAACATATTCTATAAAGTTATTATTGATGTTTATTTAGTAAAGATCGTTATTGAATAAAATGAATTTTACGATCATCAATCTAAATCCAAAAAACTAAGAATACTCTGGCTATAGTATGATTACATGATTTATATGTAGAGACTATAGTATGATTACTTGATTTATATGTAGAGACAATAGAGTGGATCAAGTTCAAGTACATGGATAAGGCTGAGTACCTTATCCTGAGGACACTATGGATGCGGCCTACTTTTGTATATGATATAAACAATGTGATCACTAAATTGTACATGTCGAGACATGTGAGTGGGGGCGTCCTATGCAATGAGTATTGCATAAGATCGGACCATGAAGAAAATCACTCTCACTTTATAATGCCGTTTACTATTGAGACTGATTTTTTCATTCGATGACCTAGGTAACTCGATCTTAATCCTTAGCTAACTATGAACTCCTGTGTATTCGAAATTATCCTTAGATTTGCATGGGTGAGAGTGGTCCGAGTTCGCCTACTCAATAAGGCTCCCATTTCAAAGGTAAGACTGGGTGAATAGCTGGACACATAAAGTGCAAGATAGAATTCACTCCTACCCACTTTTAGGGATAGTAGAGAGGTTGTTCCCTTAAGTACTGACTCCAGATCTTGAACAAGGGGCCCTACCCTCTCATTGGCCCGAGAGGGATTCAGTTTTGTGGTTGAACCACAAACCAATTGTTCATTAGAGGCTTAGTGGGACTTAAGGAACAAGAAGTAACTTTAGGGGTAAAAATAGTAAATTGACCCAGCTCTAGTTACGAACAACCTGTGAAGGATTGACTTACTAATCATGGTTATATCAAATGGACATAAATATATCTATAGTGAGGGGAGTCCAACTACTAGTCTATAGTGGAGTGTCTTAGTAGTTAACGAATGTTGGTTAAAAGGTTAATGAGTTTAGCCAGTTAATCTCGGATCGTTGAAGCCCACGATCTGTAGGTCCATTAGGTCCCCTTGCTAGCTCATATCGGACTAAACCTTAGAATAGTTTGGCGAGTGAGTTTGAAGTGTTCGAACTCAAATTAGGGAATATGCGCTGCGCTAAATATATACGATATATTTAACCGCATTTTGATTTAATTACGAATTAAACAAAAGGAGAGAATTTGAGATATTTAAATAAGATTTAAATATTTTAATTATGAATAGGGATCCATAATCAATGTGGCTGAATTGATTGGGATTGGTATTTCATTTAATGTTAAATATTAATTAAATTGTTTAATTAATCATTGAATATTATTTTGATTTGAAATTAATTGTTGAATTAAAATAGAGAAAGTCAAAATGTTGACTTTAATGGAAAAATCCATGTTTGAGTTAGTGGAATATTGAGTGTCAATATATGGTTTAACAAATTTGAGTGAAATTTTGAGTGTCAAAATTTGGTTAATTCAAACTTGAATGCTTGCCATATAATCCCACAAATTTGAGTGGAATTTTGAGTGTCAAAATTTGGTTAATTCAAAATTGAATGCTTGCCATATATTCCCACAAATTTGAGTAGAATTTTGATTGTCAAAATTTGGTAATCTCAAATTTGCATAAACATGCAAATACGACTCTATAAATAGAGTGATCAAGTTACATGGAAAGAATGCTTGAAAAACTTTCAGAAATTCTCTCAAAACTCTCTCTTTTNTAATCAATGTGGCTGAATTGATTGGGATTGGTATTTCATTTAATGTTAAATATTAATTAAATTGTTTCATTAATCATTGAATATTATTTTGATTTGAAATTAATTATTGAATTAAAATAGAGAAAGTCAAAATGTTGACTTTAATGGAAAAATCCATGTTTGAGTTAGTGGAATATTGAGTGTCAATATATGGTTTAACAAATTTGAGTGAAATTTTGAGTGTCAAAATTTGGTTAATTCAAACTTGAATGCTTGCCACATAATCCCACAAATTTGAGTGGAATTTTGAGTGTCAAAATTTGGTTAATTCAAAATTGAATGCTTGCCACATATTCCCACAAAATTTGAGTAGAATTTTGATTGTCAAAATTTGGTAATCTCAAATTTGCATAAACATGCAAATACGACTCTATAAATAGAGTGATCAAGTTACATGGAAAGAATGCTTGAAAAACTTTCAGAAATTCTCTCAAAACTCTCTCTTTTCATATATTAAATTCCTATCAAGTTTCGTCACACACTGGATTCCACAATCCCGTTCTAAGGCCGGAGAATAGTAGAGAAGCCACTAGCGGTGGTTCAAAGCCGATTCCTAAGGAAAAAGGAATTTGAACTACAAAAGTTTAGTATTCAAACTGATTAAGTTTTAATGCTTTTGAACATGCTAGCTAATTTACTATAATTAATGTACTTAGAGTGCCTAAGATCCAAATTTCTTCCGCATGTGTTAAATTAACACCATCACATATATTTCATGGGCTTCAACGATCCAAGATTAACCAATTAAACTCATTAACCTTGTTAACCAACATTCGTTAAGTACTAGGACACTCCACTATGGCCTAATAGTTGCACTCCCCTCACTCTAGATATATTTCTGTCCATTTGATATAACCATGATTAGTAAGTCGATCCTTCACAGCTTGTTCGTAACTAGAGTTGGGTCAATTTATCATTTTACACCTGAAGTTACTTCTTGTTCCTTATGTTCCACTGATCCTCTAATGAACAATTGGTTTGTGGTCCACCCAGTAAACCGAATCCCTCTCAGGTCAATGATAGGGTGGGGCCCCTTATTCAAGACCTGGAGTCAACTGCTCCACTATTATCACAATAAAGAGTGACGGGAAGATGCATATTTGAAACAACTTCCAAATAAGTTAAGAACTTCCTAAGCCTTGCAGATTCTTGTGCTGCTTCACAAGTAGCAACATACTCAGCCTCCATGGTGGAATCAGCAATGCAACCTTGCTTTATGCTTCTCCATATTATTGCTTCTCCCTTCAGAGTGAAGACAGATCCTGATGTCGATTTCCTCGAATCTACATCGGTCTGAAAATCTAAGTCAGTATACCCTGTAAGGATTAAATCCTTAGCACCGTACATTAGCATATAGTCCTCCGTTCTCCTAAGATACATTAGGATATTCTTAACGGCAGTCCAATGATCACGTCTTGGATTGGATTGATATCTGCTAACAATTTCCACTGCACAACATATGTCGGGTCGGGACCATAGCATGGCATACATCACACTACCGACTGCTGACGCATAGGGAATGTTTCTCATATCCTCAACATCTTGAGGTGTCTTAGGACTTTGTTCGTTCGAAAAATGAACTCCGTGCCTGAAAGGTAATAATCTTTTCTTAGAATCCTGCATCTTATATGGAAACAACATTTTGTCGATGTACGATGCCTGAGACAATGCTAGTGTTTTATTCTTGCGATTCCGAACAATTTGGATTCCAAAAACAAACTGAGCCTCTCCCAAATCTTTCATTTGGAATTGTGTCTCTAGCCAATGCTTAATGTCAGTCAGAAATCCCACATCATTCCCAATGAGTAGGATATCGTCAACGTACAACACCAGGAAAGCTACTGTAGAGTTCACTATCCTTTTAGAAACACAAGGTTCGTCAACATTTTGTTTAAAGTCATAAGATTTGATCGTAGTATCAAACTTTATATTTCAGGATCGAGATGCTTGCTTCAACCCATAAATGGATCTTTTAAGCTTGCAAACCCTTTGCTTGTGATCTGATTCAATGAACCCCTCTGGTTGAGCCATATAGATACTTTTTTCAAGATTGCCGTTTAGATCGACTGTCTTAATATCCATTTTCCAAATTTCATAATAATAAAATGTGGCAATGGATAAGAGTATTCTAATCGATTTAAGCATAGTAACAGGAGAGAAGGTTTCTTCATAGTCCACCCCCTCTCTTTGGGTATAACCCTTTGCTACAAGTCGAGATTTAAATGTCTGTACCTTACCGGTTTAGTCTCGTTTCCTCTTGTAGATCCAATTGCAACCAATAGGTTTTACCCCATATGGTTGATCTATAAGTTCTCAGACTGAATTGAAGTACATTGACTCCATTTCAAGATTCATGGCTTTGATCCACTGATCTCTATCTTCATCATTCATTGCCTGTTTATAGGTCAATGGATCCTCAACGCCATCATCAAGTATGATGACTTGAGTTTCTGCCAACCCCAAGTAACGATCGGGTTGAGTTATAATCCTCCCACTACGTCGAGTCATTCTCAACTCTTGAGAAGGATGTGATTGACCAGAAGTGCTAGCTTCATCAACAACTCTAGTTGAAGGACCAGCCTAATCAACAACTCTTGTTATTTTATCAGTAACTTCTTTAGAAATCTCACTTAATACTAGTTTGCTGCGAGGTTTGATGATTTCTTATGTGGTCTTCCTCTAAGAATGTAGCGTTTGTTGATACAAACACTCTATTTTCTTGAGGGTCATAAAACAAACTACCTTTCGTCTTTTTGGGGTATCCTACGAATATACATAATTTTGAACGACGTTCTAATTTCTTGGGGTTTTGCAACAACACATGTGCTGGGCATCCCCAAATCCTAAAGTGACGTAAACTACCTTTACGCCCTTTCCATAACTCATAATGTGTTTCTGAAACACTCTTAGAAGGAACCATGTTCAAAATGTATGTAGCAGTCTCCACTACATATCCCCAAAAATGGATTAGGTAATTGAGCGGAACTTATCATAGACCGAACCATGTTTAACAGAGTTCTATTTCTCTTTTCTGCTACACCATTATGTTGAGGCATACCAAGGGCGGAGAGTTGAGACGTTATTCCATGTTCTATCATATAGTCCTGAAATCTTAAGTCCATATACTCTCCACCTCGATCTGATCGAAGTGTTTTAATAGTTTTACCTGATAGATTCTCAACCTCAGTCTTATACTCTCTAAATTTTTCAAGAGCTTCGAACTTGTGATGCATTAGGTAAAGATAGTCATACCTTGAATAATCATCAATAAAACTGATGAAATATTCATACACTCCTCGTGCTTTGACAATCATTCGACCACAGGGATCTATATGCACGAGTTCTAAGGTTTATTTGTCTCTATAATCTTTTTCGGAAAATGATGGTTTAGCCATTTTACCCTCAAGACAAGACTCACATGGAGGTAAAGAGTTGTCTTCTAACTCATTTAGAAGTCCTCTTTTAACCAATCTCTCAATCCTATTGAGATTAATGTTGCCTAGTCTTAAGTACCAAAGATAGGTATTAGGAGAAATCTTTTGTCGTTTATTTTGTGTTTCAGCTGTTTTAAACATCTCGGTATTTAAAATAACTTTTGTCTCGCTCGGTTTTAACATATATTAGTTGTTTTCTAGTTTTACAGAACAAATATGAATACCTCTTTTGCAAATGAACGCTTCATTGATTTCAAAAGATACTTTATACAATTGTTCTAATAAACAAGAGAAAGATATTAGATTCTTTTCATTCCAGGAACAAAAAGTACATTATTTAATATAATGAATCTATTTCCAAAAAATAATTTTAAATTTCCTATTGATCTTGCTCAGACAACCCTAAGTGTTATCTCGCCGTCCGCAAGCATTCTCCAAGAGCTAGTTTCCTAGAAAAAAGAACAAATATGATTAGTGGCCCCTGAATCTAGTATCCAAGTTGAGTTATCATACTCTACTAAACATATTTCTACGAGTAAATCATATTTACCTTGTTTTGTCTTTTCGGCTTTTTTCTCTACAAGGTATTTTGGGCACTTTCTCTTTTAGTGCCCGTTTTCGTTACAATGGAAACATTTTCCTTTATCTGCTTTTTGAACCTTGTGTTTACGGTCGGTAGGAATCTTATTTTTCCCCTTACCCTTCTTCTTTATCAAAACACTTTTAGAAGTTGAAGGTCTGGACTTACTTTTGGAGGACGATCCTCGTAGTAATTTCTTAGAGATGAGCAGTCAAGTTATATTCTATCTTGTTCATCGTCACATTTGTGCGGAATTGGAAGAAGCTCTTCGAAGAGACTCCATGATAAAATTGACTTGACTCTTCTCATCAATGACATCTCCATTTTCTTCTGCCACATTGAAATGGACCATGATGTCCAGGACATGTTCTCTAACTGAGGTCCCTTCTTTCATACGGCAGTTGTAAATGTATTTTATGGCGTCATGTCTAAGGGAGAAGGAAGGTTGTCCAAACATCGATTTCAGAGATTCCCTAATCTCTTTAGCAGTACCCATGATGTCGTGTTTCTTAGCCAGAACATCAGATAGGCTCGCTAAAATGTACACTTGGGCTTTGTCATTTGCCTTTGTCCATCTGTCATATGCATCCCGAACTGTTTTGTTTGCATTTGAGCTGGGGTTTGGAGGACATTCCTCAGTTAAAACAAACCTTAAATCATCAATTACAAGTATTGTGTTTACGTTTGATTTACAAGTTGCATAATTGTTGCCATTTAATTTCTCAAAAGTGAGTAATTGTACTATTGAGTTTGTCATGCTGTGATATAAAGAAAATTTTATTAGTGATTTGATTTAATCCTGTTTAATCCAATCAAGTTTAGCAAATGTAATAATGTACCCAAAAATTATTAAGAAAAGCCAAAGTTAGGAATGTACCTAAGAAATCCTATCCATTTCTGGAGTTTGCGTTGTTTCGACTCCCATGTTACAACCCTCCAAATGGGTAGTTGCTCTAGGGCAACATGCAAGCGGAACATGGGAATCTCACGGTGCAACCTAGTGGTGGAGACCATAGGACGTGCTGATATACTTTCTTCTCCCACTTACGATAAATACTTACTCTAATCACCTCGTTATTGACTCATGCAAATACGTTCCGAATGAAAGTCGCTGCCAGGGCGACACGTGGCCGAACATGAATCTCACGGTGTAAATGTTTCAGAGAGCGTGAAAGGAAAACGATGTATCTCATATACCTTTTTTCTCCCATTAAGTATTTTAGATGGTTGAGTATACTCATTTACTTAGGTATACTCCGGCTAATTAAATATAACTTAAGTCTAGATGATTTGTAACGACCCTAAATTTACACATATCTAGAGTCGCCACGAACATCTCATGCTCATCTATAAAGCAGAAATATAACTTTTACATGAACATCATTTATGACGTACACTTAAAAAACGTTTAAAACAACTTCTTATCTAGAAAACACAGTCATGGTCTTACGTGTTTAAATACAAAATACTTAAATTTAGATATAATAAAAACAAATACCAAATAATTTAAAACAATGGAATGCAAAAAAACCTATTCTAACTTAAAACTAAAAATTTAAATATGAGTCTACCCTATGCACGTGCCACAATCTCTGCTCGCGATGCCGCCGTCCTCCGTACAAGTGCGTCTTACCTTTACCTAAAAAATGATGTGCCACACGGCCTGAGTATTCTGAGTATTTCAAAGAATACTCAGTAAGTGGCCCCACTATAGGGGCCATGCAAATGCAAACACATGCAATCATGATTTAAGGACCTATCTCTAATCATCTTAGGAGTGGCCTCCAGTCTCAGACAAATTGGATGTGTAGTACTTCCCTACACACGACTCACACGTGCGAGTGTGAACCCCTAGGGAGCTCGCACACCCCCTAGACCCTCTGGTCAAGATAATCTATAGTGACGTCTGGAGGTCAGCGGAACCCCATAGTGTCATGCGCCTCATGAACACCCTCATTTGTGAGCATTCGCGCCTGTGCGCATTCACGCTCATCATATGGTGCGCGTCTGCACTCATCATCTCTAGGGGAAGTAGCCCTATGCTTATGAACATACAATATGCATGAGGTCCCTCTAAATCCATTATAATGTCTCTTCTGACACAACCCTCTAATCTAATCTCTTTGTTACTCTAGGTAACACATACTCGTGGATATTTATATTAATATCATTTTCACGCTCTTAGGGTTGTGTCCTATGTCGATCTAACGACATGATGCAATATGGCACTCATGATCATATAGCATGCTCAATATGGAAAACATCATCATATTAAGATAAACGTCACGCAATCATCATACTCATCATATTGCCACAAAGTGCATCAAACATATGAAATACGTCATTCATCAAAATATATATATATACTGCACACATCATCAAGTATCGTAACCCACACATCATCATAACTCATATTCCGCATCGTACGATATAGTTCATACATCATCATAACTCATAAAACTTTTTTAGCCTATCCTATAGTAAGACCACTAACCTGATTAGCTTATACGGGTGTCACCAATTTATCCTTAATGTAAGTTCGATTTTTCCCTTTGTATCCAAGCCAACCTATATGAATCCATGGAATCAACTTCATGTTCAATTCTCTAACTCTTACAATGGTTCATGTGCTAAAATTCATGCGAGCATTAAAGACTTTGCATGGATAAAGTCCTGGAACGTTGTAATATACATCTAAGTATATATACATATTATATATATATTCTATTTATATTAAGATTTCATCTTGTATTTTTATTTCGAGTGACTACTTTCTTGTCTTCTGATATTCTTTCGGTACTTTGCTTTGTCTCTCAATTTTTGTTCAAGACATATTCTTGACCAATTTTTAATATTCTTACTTAATCATATTATTGGTCAATTCCGATCAATTCTTACCCCCAACTCTTCCCTTTCATTTTTCTCTTTCTCCGTATTTTTTTTTTTTTCTGATTTTGTATTTTGGTCTTCTCTGTATTCTCTCTTTTAGTTCTTTCTTGCTCTCTTTATTATTATTTTTTCTCTATATGCCTTCTCAGTTCATTCCCGCTCTCTTTATTTATTTATTTATTTATGTCTTTTGCTGCATTTCTTCTTTTCTTTCTTTTCTTTTGATTTTGTCTCTGTATTCTTTTTTTCTTTCTTTTCTCTACATTTCTACTTTTCTTTCTTTCCTTTCGATTTTGTTTACAGTATTTGCCTCGTATATATATATATATTTTTTTTTCTTTTGATTTTGTTAACAATATTCTGGCATCTCTATAGTTTCTCTTCTATTTCAAAGATATCACAGATAAATTTTTCTTCCCAAATCTTTCCTTTCTTATTTACTTGATAATTTATTTTTTTTAAACAGAATCGTTTCTTTCTGTCCTGTATTTACTTCTTATCTTTCATTTGATATTACCCTAAGTTATTGTTAATTTCCTATAATATGATAAGCAAAATCTAAATAAATGAGCAGGTAACAAGAGAACAAGAGATCTGATTCTGATTAGTTAGACAAAGGAAAAGAAAATCTTATTTGGATAACTGTAACAAGAGATCTGATTCTGATTAGTTAGACAAAGGAAAATGAAATCTTATTTGGATAAATGAAAAAGAGATCTGAACGATGACTTACTGTAATAACAAAGATCTCTCTCCAATAATTAAATCTCCAGCTCTCCTGGTAAATCTGGTTGTTGATATTTTTTCTCTTTTTCTTTCTTTGTAGGAACCACCCATGCATCCAGTATTCTGATTTGAGTTTTTGACTGATGAGTTGGTTGAGGAGAGATAGTTGAGAGAGGGAGAGGGGTTAGTGGAGAGTAGCTTAGGAAAAATTATTATTTTAATTATTTAATTCTTATTATTTTTTTTTTGTCGTTATATTATCTACCCCTAAAAAGAACTTTCATCCTCGAAAGTCTCAAACTCTTGTACTAGTCGGGGTATTTTTCTCTTATTTCGTTCTCACTCTCCCACGTGGCTTCCTCGTGATTCCGCCACAGTACCTTAATGAACGTAATATTCCTGTAGCGTAAGGTTTTTTTTACTTTTCTAGCTAAGATTTTTACTGGTTTTTCTTCGTAGCTCAGATCTTCATTGGGTTAGAGCGGTTTGTAGTCTATTACGTGGATAGGGTTCGTAATGTACTTCCTCAGCATCGACACATGAAATGCATCGTGTACTCCTGAGTGGGCTACAGGTAGGGCTAACTTATACGCTACTGGACCAACTCGCTCTAGGATNATAGCCCTTCATCTGAGGTCTTCGAGAATCCATTTACTAGACTCTCAGCTAGCTGGCTTAAGACTTTTTGTAGGTTTGGATCCTCTTGTTGGGAGGTAACCATTCTTTGTCTAAGTGTAGGTTGCACTGTAAGTCGGGCCAATTGTGCTATGACTCTCTCGGTCGCTACAACTATGTTGGCTCCCTCGAATTTTCTNCCTATATCAAACTTCAGGCTTCTACGCCTTACATCGACGTAGCTTTTCTATCTACTTTGAGCGATACACATCATTGCTCGAATTTTTTGAACAGTCTCATTGGTGAGTCGAACCAGCTCGGGTCCTACTAACTCTCTTTCGCCTACTTCGTCCCAGCATAGTGGGGACCTACACCGTTTTTCGTATTGAGCCTCAAACGATGCCATTCCAATAGTTGCTTGGAAGTTGTTATTATACAAGAATTCCATCCAATGGAGTTTGGAATCCTAACTTCCCTTAAAATCTAGTATGCAAGCGTGTAATGTCCTCTATAATTTGGTTTAAACGCTTCGTTTGTCCATCTATTTGGGAGTGAATGGCGATAGTAAAGTAGAGGCGGGTACCCAGCGCTTTTTAAAGTCTAAGCTAGAACACTGAGTAAAGTGTGGGTCCCAATCCGACACAATAGATACTGGGACTCCATGCAGNCACACATCCTAGTCCACTCTTTAAAGGCGTCACTATAGATTACGTACTCTTCTAAGATCTCGAGTACCGTGAGTACCAGGACGATTACCAATCTCTCTTTTAGGTTTTGGAAGTTTGCCTCACCAGCATCATTTCATATAAATGGTACCCTTTTTTTCGTTAGGTGTGTCAAAGGCGAGGCTACTCTAGCGAAGTCCTACACGAACCTTCGATAGTATCTCGCTAGTCCCAAGAAACTCTGTACTGATGTTATCGAAGTTGGGCGTTCTTACTTCGTGACCGCTTTGACCTTAGTAGGATCTACGGATACTCCGTCCTTTGTCGCCACATATCCTAGGAAAGAGACTTATCGTAACCAAAATTCACACTTTGAGAACTTGGCATACAACTTGTTCTCTCTTAGGGTGGCTAGGACTTTTTAGAGGTGTTCCTGGTGTTTCAAGTCTGTTTTCGAGTACACTAGGATGTCATCAATGGGCACGATCACAAAAATGTCTAGACAATCCTTGAACACTCGGTTCATTAACTCCGTTAACACAGCTGGAGCATTGGTGAGGCTAAATGACGTACCACGAACTTATAGTGATCATACCTTGTCCTAAATGCTGTCTGGTGCGTCTTTTTCTTTACTCTTTATTTAATGATACCCTGACCGCAGATCTATCTTAGAAAATATCGTTGCTTCTCTTAGTTGATCGAATAAGTCTTCTATTCTAGGCAAAGGGTATTTGTTCTTTATGGTTCTCTTATTTAACTATTTGTAATCGATGCACAAACGCACGATCCATCTTTCTTTTGAACAAACAACACTGGCGCACCGCAAGGGACTATGCTAGGTCGAATGAACCCTTTATCCCGTAAGTCTTGTAATTGCGGCTTGAGTTCTTTTAACTTTGCTAGCGCCATGCGATAGGGTGGTTTAGAAATAGGCCCAATTTTTGGCTGGAGTTCGATGATGAAGTCGACCGCTTGGGAAGGGGGTATTCCAGGTAGGTCATCTGGATACACATTTGGGAACTCGTTTACAATGGACACGTTTTCTAGGGTCTTTTCTTTTTCTCTTACGTCTACGGCACATGCTAATATAGTTCAACCACCTTGTTGGACTAATCTCTTTGCTTTTATCATCGAGACTACCTCTGGGGTAGCCCTAGTATTTATTCCTTTAAATTGGGGCATCGACGTTGGGACCATGGAACGTGCCAAGCCTACCTTGTAGGCTAGTCTACAGAATCTAAAACCTAGAGCTCTGATTCCAACTGTAACGACCCTAAATTTCCACATATCTAGAGTCGCCACGAATGCCTCATGCTCATCTATAAAGCAGAAATATAACTCTTAATTTCCACATATCTAGAGTCGCCACGAATGCCTCATGCTCATCTATAAAGCAGAAATATAACTCTTACATGAACATCATTTATAACGTAAATTTCAAAAACGTTTAAAACAACTTCTTATCTGGAAAACACAGACATGAACATCATTTATAACGTAAATTTCAAAAACGTTTAAAACAACTTCTTATCTGGAAAACACAGACATGGTCTTACATGTTTAAATATGAAATACTAAAATTTAGAGAAAATAAAAACAAATACAAAATAATTTAAAACAATGGAATGCAAAACAACCTATTCTAACTTAAAACTAAGAATTTAAATATGAGTCTACCCTATGCGCGTGCCACAGTCTCTGCTCGCGATGCCGCCATCCTCCGTACAAGTGCGCCTTGCCTTTACCTGAAAAATGATGTGGCACACGACCTGAGTATTTCAAAGAATACAAAGTAAGTGGCCCCATTATAGGGGCCATGCAAATGCAAATACATACAATCATGATTTAGGGACCTATCTCTAATCATCTTAGGGGTGGCCTCCAGTCTCGGACAAATTGGATGTGTAGTACTTCCCTACACATGACTCACACGTGCGAGTGTGAACCCTCAGGGCGCTCGCGCACCCCCTGGACCCTCTGGTCAAGCTAATCTGTAGCGACGTCCGGAGGTCAGTGGAACCCCATAGTGTCATGCGCCTCATGAACACCCTCATCTGTGTTCATTCGCACCTGTGCGCATTCGCGCTCATCATATGGTGCGCATCCACACTCATCATCTCTAGGGGAAGTAGCCCTATGCTTATGAACATACAATATGCATGAGGTCCCTCTAAATGCATCATAATGTCTCTTCTGACACAACCCTCTAGTCTCATCTCTTTGTTACTCTAGGTAACACATACTCGTGAATATTTATATTAATATCATTTTTACGCTTTTAGGGTTGAATCCTATGTCGATCTAACGACATGATGCAATATGGCACTCATGATCATATAGCATGCTCAATATGGAAAACATCATCATATTAAGGTAAACGTCACGCAATCATCATACTCATCATATTGCCACAAAGTGCATCAAACATATCAAATACGTCATTCATCAAAATATATATATATACTGCACACATCATCAAGTATCGTAACCCACACATCATCATAACTCATATACCGCATCGTACGATATAGTTCATACATCATCATAACTCATAAAACTTTTTTAGCCTATCCTATAGTAAGACCACTAACCTGATTAGCTTATACGGGTGTCACCAATTTATCTTTAATGTAAGTTCGATATTTCCCTTTGTATCCAAGCAAACCTATATGAATCCATGGCATCAATTTCATGTTCAATTCTCTAACTCTTACAATGGTTCATGTGCTTAAATTCATGCGAGCATTACAGACTTTGCATGGATAAAGTCTTGGAACGTTGTAATATACATCTAAGTATATATACATATTATACATATATTCTATTTATATTAATATTTCATCTTGTATTTTTATTTCGAGTGACTACTTTCTTGTCTTCTGATATTCTTTCTGTACTCTACTCTTTCTCTCCATTTTTGTTCAAGACATATTCTTGACCAATTTTTAATATTCTTACTTAATCATATTATTGGTCAATTCCGATCGATTCTCACCCCAACTTCCCTTTCATTTTTTCTCTTTAGCCCTATTTTTTTTTCTTTTGATTTTGTATTTTGGCCTTCTCTGTATCCTCTCTTTTAGTTCTTTACTGCTCTCTCTATTATTATTATTTTTTTTCTCTATATATGCCTTCTCAGTTCATTCCTGCTCTCTTTATTTATTTATTTATTTCTTTGGCTGCATTTGTTCTTTTCTTTCTTTTCTTTTGATTTGTTCTATTTATTTTTTTTTCTTTCTTTTCTCTCCATTTCTTTTTTTTTTTTACCGTATTTGCCTCCTATATATATATATATTTTTTTTTTTCTTTTGATTTTGTTAACAATATTCTGTCCTCCCTGAGTCTTCTCTTTTTATTTCAAAAATATCACAGATAAATTTTTCTTCCCAAATCTTTCCTTTCTTATTTACTTATAATTTAATTTTTTTTAAACATAATCCTTTTTTTCTCTCTGTCCTCTATTTACTTCTTATCTTCCATTTTCTACCTCTGTTCTGTATTTTTTTTATGGACAGATATTAAGTAAAATCTAAATAAATGAGCAGGTAACAAGAGATCTGATTATGATTAGTTAGACAAAGGGTTATAGTTAATTTCCTATAACCTGATAACCAAAATCTAAATAAATGAGCAGGTAACAAAAGATCTGATTCTAATTAGTTAGACAAAGGAAAATGAAATCTGATTTGGATATCTAAATAAATGGGCAGTGAATAAGAGATTTGATTTTGATTAATTAGACAACGAAAAAGGAAATCTGATTTGGATAAATGAAAAAGAGATCTAAAGATGACTTCACGTAATAACAAAGATCTCTCTCCAATAATTAAATATCCAGCTCTTCTTGTAAATCTGGTTGTTGGTATTTTTTATTTTTTATTTATTTTTCATGGTAGGAAACACTAATGCATCCAGTATTCTAATTTGGGTTTTTGACTGATTAGTTGGTTGAAGAGAGATAGTTGGGAGAGGAGGAGGGGTTAGTGGAGAGTAGGAATATTATTATTTTAATTATTTTAATTATTTAATTATTTAATTCTTACTATTCTTTTTTTTTTTGGGTCCTTACATGATTTTTCTAAAACTTATATCACTCAAGCATGGTCATAAAACTTGGCTAACTAAGCTCAAGTACTGGTCCGATCTCCAGGTAGTAGGTGTTACGTAAACCGTCAACTTAAGTACCTACAGCCTTAGACAAGATCGTGTCAGGTGAGTTTTCTTGTAACCGCAATTTTATAAGACATCGACCTATTTTAACTATTAAAATTGATCGTGCTTGGTTCTAAACCCTAAGTGAGCATGCACTTATCTTTATTATAGATTTTAACGTCTATCTCGATTTATGACAATGAAAATAACCTATAACATGCACTAACTTGCTTTATATAACGATTACATAATCATCCATTCCATGCAATAATATAACAATTTATATCTATCACTCATGGAACCCTCAACATGCATAGTATACATTATAACACTTATAACATACTTGGAATGCATGAAACATGCTTAGCCTATGGTGGGATTTTAAATCTATATGACATACTTTATGCATATACATTTTCTATTTAATTAAAACATACATTTATAATGCATAATTAATTAAACACACTAAAGTGGATTGGTTTTTGGCATTTTAAAGCAAGCAATTAACTAAATTATTACATTAATAATTAAAAATAACTTGAACTACTCCCGAGGATCACGAACTGGGTGAACCAACCCCTAAAAACGTTGAACCTTACCCGAACGGTAGAAAAAACACCCGAACCACCTCTTCCATCTTCTTCTTCGATTCAGCTTCCTTTCTCTTCCATTTTCGATCAATTACAACCTAAAATGGACTCTAATGACTCCATAAAAATTACCGACCTTTCTTCAATCATTAAAGCCCATACACATTAGGCTTGTTACAATATTTCTACAATGGAAGCATAAAAAAAATGCAAAAACCAAAAACATCCACTTTAGCAACCACAAAATTTCATTCATGAAATGGTACCCACCATGCTCAAATTAATGTAAATAAAGTGCCTAAAACTTGCTCTGATACCAATTGATGGAGTTAATATAATACATGTGGAAGCAATTTGAATTTTAGGCACTCTTGGAACATCAAGTATATTAAATAACTAGCATGTTCATAAGTATTAAAACTCAAGGTCTTTATGTACTAACCTTTTGTAGTTCAAATTCCTTTTTCCTCACGAACCGGTTTTGAACCACCACTAGTGTTTTTTTTGGCAGAGTTTGATGCATGGTACTTTTCTACACACGGCCCACATACACACACATGGACCCATCAGGCGGATTGGTATAAGTGCCCCTTAGGCCGGACTTTGTTGGGCACAACACAATACATGTCACTGGACCCTTATAAAAGAAAAGGTCTTCATGATAACATGTCAAACATAAATATTCGAAGGTATACATCCATACTAGCATAACATAACAAGGAAGTATCCCGATATACATGACATACATACATGCACGAGGTTCCATGTACTAGCATAACATAACAAGGAAGTATCCCGATATACATGACATACATACATGCACGAGGTTCCATGATTTTTATTCACATAACAAGGAAGTATCCCGATATACATGACATACATACATGCACGAGGTTCCATGATTTTTATTCCTAAGATAACATTTATTTCATTTTCTTTCTCCTTCCCTCCATAACATATTTCATGTATGTATCACGCATACATGGATAAGCATCACATGGATAAATATCAATTTTTTCTACCTTATTATATGTGGGGTGTGGGATGGCGTGTATAGAAAACAAAGAAGAGAGAGGAAGGGAGAATTTAGGTTTTTGTGGAAGGAGGAAAAACAAGAATGTAAAGAGGACGCCAATCGGACACTTTAATGAAAAATTTGGCAAAAGATTTATCTCTAGTCCTAGTAAGAGGATCGATGAGTGTCAATTTATGCTGTAGGATCGTTCGATTTGACTACAATGTTCCAGGAAAGGATTCTTACAAGTTTCGTGTTGAAACTCGACCATGATTTGTTTCAGAATTAGATTCGAGAGATTTATAATTTCGATAAGAAAATATATTTTTTCAAAAATTTGAACGCAATTATTATGGTCTCATTCTATCTAAAAATTAAAAAAAAATGGCATGAAATTGGTTGATTCGATATCTTTATTTTTCGTGAAGAAACCAAGTCATATCTAGTTAACGATTTGGAAGATAAAAAGCAATCCAAAAAAATAGATTGAAATGCATCGCTCAGTGAAATCTAGAAAAATTGAACGTTGGAAGAATCGACCGTGGATACGCAGCTGCTGGCGACGAGAGAGAATCGTATTAACAAAAAGTTGAAATGTGTCACAACGTGGAAGGAATGACGGTCAACCAGTCAACGAGGACGTGTTGTGAGACACCACTTTACTCGCTAAACCGCACACGATCCATTCTAACCTCTGTAACTCAAACAATACCAAAGAAGGGAAGTTCGATCCGCGTGTCCTACCCGACCTATTCACTAACCAACGACACGCGTCCCGCGACTGTACCTCTGCCAGACGTGTGGTAAACGCGCGTAGAGAACATCTTTTATGCTTGAATATCGCATGGTATGCGCACGTAGAAAACTTCTTTGGTGCTAGAAAAGCACGTGAGCGCGTGTATGGACTTTCTTTTTGTCTTGTAATCCTGCTCGAGAAGGCACACAACAAATCTGTAAGTAACAACATGAAAATCTACGAAGCAGTACTTGTACAATTCGTTTGCTTATGAATGCATGCTAGTAAAATTAATCCTAGGTAGCTATTCTTGATTAACAACTACCTAGGAAAGTTACTAAGAGGGAAAACAAGCTTGCTAGTTGTTGAAATTTCTTGTCTTACCCAGTATACTGTCTTGATATACTTTACTACTGGTTTATGTAATCATGCTATGACAGTGGATGAGATGTTTATTTATCAGCACTCTGGGTGCTGGATGGATGTTATCGCCCTATTGAGCATGTGTGACTCCTGGTGAATGATTGTGTGATCCCTCCATTTTGAGAATAAGCAACAGAATCGAGTATTGTCTAGGGTAAGCACGTAGATTGGTTGGTCCAGGCTTAGGATTGAACACCTTTAGAGGTTTGAGATCATTGGAATCATGAAGGGGGATAAGTGGGTGAGACAATATTATAACAAAATAGTATGCGAACATAAGTAATTTACAGCATGACAATATTTAAAACACAAAATAAGAAACGAACTCAAAACATTTTAAAACAAAAGAGTTGAGGACGACGGGTTATGACACCTGCCCAAGATTCCACTCCCGACTTCGACCAGCTCCTTACCTGAAAAAAATGGAGAATATGGAATTAGTACAAAGACTTAGTATGTAGCCTGCTTGTAGGCTCTCAATCGTATCGTTGATATGCTAGGATACCACACTCTTTCTTGTCTTGTTCTTCTTTCTTATTGTAAGTACTTAGGCCCACTTATTCTTGACTTCGGGTTCTTATCGTGATTTATTCTAAGGACCTTGGTCCTTGGATTCTAAAACCTTTGTCATTCTTTAAGGGCCTTAGTACCATGGTTCTTGGTTCTTGGTTCTTGTACTTAGAACTAGGGTCTTGATCCATGTTCTAGACCTAGATCTTCTCTTGTTCTTGGTACTTTCTAGGTATTTATTCTATTATTGATTTATTCTCCAAGACACTCCCCTAGGGATTTACGGCACTAGCCAAATACCTGACAATTCTGTGTCCAAGGCTTGTTACTCAGTAGTAGATCGACTACATTGCATTGTGGACACGTCGTGTTTAGGATATTAATCACGAGGCTAGGTAGTAGTTACCCTGCACGTAGGATCCGTCCTATGAAAGGCCATTGATCATGTGAGTAACTTGTTTAGGTGGCATGTACAGAGGGGTAGCACTCCCTCACCATAGGTTACTTCATGGCCTGTAGAATAGGTTCACCAGTTAACACTCCCATGGATGCAAGCAGACCAACACTCACCATGGTCTTCCCCACCTTGTACCATTGCGAAGGCTAAGTTTTCTGCCCAGGTCTTTGTATCAAGAGTGTGGAAACTCTAAGGGACAAAAGTAAACAATTGGTTTCCTGCTAGGTTAAGGATGTGATGAGAGACTACAAGTAGGTTGCTTAATCGTGACGAGAGGGTACTCTAGAGTTTAGAAGTAATAGAGGAATTATGGACCTAG
>NW_019268675.1:45473-45806 GCF_002738365.1 Cucurbita moschata
CAGGTTCCAAGGGTCGCGTTACCACCACCAGGACCTTCTAGATATTACATTCATGTGGTTAACGGGCTAAACAAACTTGGGCTGCTTGTGCATTGTCAGTCTAAAGACGATGACTTGGGGTATCATCATTTGCTTAATCATGGAGATGATTACCAATGGAACTTCAAGGTTAACTTTTGGGGAACAACCCTCTATTGGTGCAAATTGGAGACGCCACATGCATATGTCTCTTTTGAAAGCTTTTGGCCTAAAACGCAGCACTTATGGCTCCGTGATAGGTGCAAACATGGAACTGTAGGAACTTGTATTTGGACGGCTAAAGATGATGGAATT
>NW_019268675.1:45943-77337 GCF_002738365.1 Cucurbita moschata
CTAATATTCTTGCTTAAATTAGAGGCATCATCACATGAATGCCATAAATAACATATGTGGAAGTTTGAAATAAAATATTTACAAATGAAGCCATGAACTTACACGTTTAATTTAAAATAAGAAAATAGAACTAACATAGTCTTTGAACATGAAAAATTAAATAATCATCCTATCAACTTCTAAATGAAAATCAATACATACTACTTCTCTATCATGATTTCTTCCATAGTAATTTCAGAATTCACCGTCACCTATGCAGGACCGCTTTACCTTTACGTGAAAAATAAGGGTAGCTTGTGGCTTGAAATTCACCGTCACCTATGCAGGACCGCTTTACCTTTACGTGAAAAATAAGGGTAGCTTGTGGCTTGAATATTTTAAGAAATACTAAATAAGTTACCCCATTGTTGGGATTAGTAATGGGTAGCTTGTGGCTTGAATATTTTAAGAAATACTAAATAAGTTACCCCATTGTTGGGATTAGTAATGCAATACACATGGCTTGAATATTTTAAGAAATACTAAATAAGTTACCCCATTGTTGGGATTAGTAATGCAATACACAAATTTAATGATGGGACATATCCTTTAAAACTATGACTTGACCTTGGACTCTTTCCAATTCCAGACATGGTTGGATGTGTAAAGCCCAAGGCACAAGGCTCAATACATTAAAATAAACCCTAGGTTCAGCTACATAAACCCTAGCCCAAGCCCAATAAATTAAAAATTAAACCCTAGGCCTAAGCCCAATAAATTAAAAATTAAACCCTAGGCCTAAGCCCAATACAGTAAAAAAAATAAACCTTGGGGTTCAACTACGTAAAGCCACAAAAGCCAGCCACCCATGTAATAGAGCACGAAGCCTAAGTGAGGTTGCCACTCACAAACCCTAGCCGCTACCTTGTTCTTCCTCTTTATCATCATCTTCTTCTTTAAATCATCGTTTCCGTCCATCGCTCGCGCTGTCATACGTCACCATCGCCCACGTCGTCCCGCGCTGCCACGACCAGTCACCGTCACGCATCGAATTGTCGTCGCCATCACGAATTGAACACTGTCGTCATCGCTAGAACCACTATTTGGAGGAGTAAACGTAACCAAGGTACAATGCACCAACCAACGAAGTTACAATGTGGTTTTTTTCTGAATAGTTCGAATTTGACTCAACCTCTACGTAGGAAGAAGGTAAGCAATAAAACTCTATGATTTGTAGGAGTCGTTGTATCATGTCAAGTTGGGTTGGTTAAACTTGGGTGTTTAAATGTAGGCTCGATCTAAGTCGAAGTTGGACCAATATCTATAGGGTCAATTAGAAAAGAATCTCTCCAAGTAAGAGGTCTTCCTATTGAAACTTAACTGTATTTTTCTTTTCTACAGGGGTTGAATATGTTTGGTATTGTATGGTTGAGTGTTGTGTGATATGATAGATGTTGACTATAAAAATAAATGTTGTGAGACCTATTGCATGCATAATTATGTTTGAGGATTGAAAATATATCTGATATGAGTTGTGTGACATAATGTATGGTTGCTCATGAAAATAAACAGTTTGGGACATAATGCATGCATGTTACCTTTGATGATTAAGGACCCTGTGGTTAGGGTTACATGTTGTGTGTTTTGAGTGATCAGCCACTAATGGTCACTCTACGAGGTGATTTCAGAAAATGGTTATCAAGGTAAGGGTTACACGCAATGTGTTTCGGGTAACCAACCATTGATAATCATTTTAAGGAGTTAGGATGGATGTTGATTTTCATGTGGTAAGGTTACACGCTGTGTGTATCGGGTAACCATGCACTAATGGTCACTCTACGGGGTGATTGCAGAAAATGATTAACAAGGTAAAGGCAAGACACCTCTATACGGTTGATGACGACATTGCAAGTAAAGACCGTGGCACATGCATAGGATAGTGATATTTCATTTCTTAGACTTTAGGAAAGTATAGGATGTTTTTAATTTTAATATTTCATTTGTTTTACTTTATGATGAATTTTTAAATGTTTATTTTTGCATAAGAGAGTATGTTATGATGACATTAGCCACTTTAGGTTAGTATAAATCTAGGGTCATTATAGGGAAAGTGCCCCTGCACGGATGATGGTGAATGTTAGAATGGCCATGGAAGTCAAGATAAGATAGTAGTATGCATTATTTTCATTTAGTAGTTGATAGGTGACATTTCATTTTTATATTAAAAAACTATGTTACTTTTTGTAACACTTGAACTTAGGAGGTATTAACGTCCTTTGTTTTCCTACTTAGGATCCAAATATATCCATGATAATTAGGTCGTGATTTTTTATTGTAGGCTAAAGAGACCTAGGCTCGAATCGATGAAGAAGAAAACTATGCTCGAGATAGTTGTAAGATTAAAAAAAAACGGACAAGATCAACATAGGAACAAGGTCATTTCGCCCCTACTCCAGCCTGAGGAGTCTGGATAGTTGAGTCATCCAAGAAAGCGAAAGAATGGGGAGGAAAAGAAGAAGGGATAAGAAAAAGTTAGGATTTTGAAAGAAAAGAAGAACAGAGAAATCGGCTGCCTCAAATCTGCCGTTGGAGATCGAATCGAAGGCAAGAAACTTCGAATCAAGACTCCTCTTGGTGCTAGAAGAAGAGTTTGGGGGGTGGATTGGCTGATTCGGACTAGAAAATCTGAGAATGGAAAAGGTAAGACTATGACCTTTTGGTTTTGATTTTTCCTAGATTTAAGGAATTTCTTGAATGATGGATTGAAGTTTTGAGGTGTATAATTAGAAGAAGATTCACACAGGTTTCTTGAAGGAATCTCGAACAAAAATTGGAGCTTGATCGAAGTTCGGGTGAACTGGTCAGGAATAGAAAACGTGAGTTTCACGTTTTTTAGTATCTTTGAATGAATTCAATTCATTCTATATTCAAGAAAAAAAATAAAAAAAAAATATGTCAACGTAGGTGAATAAAAAATCTACGACTTTGATGAAGAAACCAAGTCAATCAAGTTACGTGGGAAAAGTTACGAAAATCAGAAGCAAATGGTTTGAACACATGAAACTGATGAAATCTGGAAAATTGAGAAAACGCAAGAGAGAAAATTGCCGCCACATGTCGCCTAATGTACAAAGGAGCTCGGTGGAACTGGTGAGTAACACGTGGAAGCATTTCACTAGAGAAATGCATTCAACCTACCTATTGACACGCGTCAGCACGCTTGGGTTAAGGTCAAACCAAAATCAAAATGCTCACGTGAATCGAACAGCGTCTAGAACCACCAAACTGACCCGTGACCGATCTGGCGACCATAGTCCAACCTAACGATCTTGCCACTCCATGTGCGCCATGTGTTTCGCTCAAAAAATTTGAAGGGCAAGTTTGCGTTGTTGGGGTTCGATGTGCGCCATGTGTTTCGCCCAAAAAATTTGAAGGGCAAGTTTGCGTTGTTGGGGTTCGATGTGCGCCATGTGTTTTGCCCAAAAAATTTGAAGGGCAAGTTTGCGTTGTTGGGATTCGATGTGCGCCACTGCTTGCGCGATGTCCAAGCTTACCGCGTGTGTGCCATTCCATGTGGGGGGCGCGTGCCAACGCGTAGGGGAGCTTGCCTGTGCGTGCAAGCACGTGAAGTCCCCTATTCTTACCCGTTTTTCGCCTGTTTGCTTGTTTTTCATCCCAATTCCAATACTGACCTTATTATTAGTGAATTAGGACCCATCAAAGAAATTTTATAATTTTTGGAACCCTCTCCCGCGAGAGACTTGAGATCGGAAAAATACGCGTTAACCAAGAAAGTAACCATTTGGATTCCCACGAGTAGTAAGTGTAGGAAACGCTTGGATTAAGCATGCATGCAGTAAAATAGATAAACCTAGCTAGCCGGACCAACCAGATTAGCATGTAAGCCATGCAAATAAATTAATTAAGAAAAATCAATGGGATCTAGATATGATTGACTCTGAAATCATTTTAGAGTGAGAATGTGATACTATATGTATGCATGATAAAGTAGGAAGGAAAACTTGTGAAAATGTGCTCCCAATGAAGATGGACGTTATATTCCTGTTGAGCATGTTTGTTAATATTGCATGAACTGCTGCATGTTAACTCAAATGCATATGGTATGTTAAGACTATATATGAATTTTCGTGGTCATTGGATAAGGTTAAGTAGGTAAACCAAGAAATGATGTCAAATGAACATAATACCCCTAAGGTAATTTACCTTCAGTTCATGAACTGCATAACCTCCAAATATTATGAAACTCTGTCCCTTGGAATGCATGAAACCTTGGACAAAGGTTGTCAAGTTCATGACTAGTATGGTAAATCTTAGGGGGAGTGTCTTGGAGAACAAACCTTAGAATGTTTGCTAAACCACCACAATTAAATGGTGTGTGAAAGTTCTCTATTTATAATCAAATAAATTACAAGGATATGGAAATAGTAATAAAGGGAAAGAACAATATATGGAAAGAGACCTACGGTAAGACGACAAATATTTAGATATTTGCCTATAATAAAATATCAAATATGATGTATATGGTAAATTATAATTTAATACTAAATATATTTAACAGACCAAAGAACCAGAACCTAGAAAGTACCAAGAACAAGACAAAGATCAATGACTAAAACATAGATCATGATCTAAGTTCTAAGACCAAGAACCAAGAACTAAGAACTATAGTACTAAGGCCCTTAGATTAGAACAAAAGTTTAAGAATCCAAGGACAAGGTCCTCAGGATAGATCGTGATATGAATCCACAAGTCAAGGATAAGAACTAAAGAGCATAAATACTTACAATAAGAACAAGAAAAAGAAAAAAAAGAGTGTGATACTCTAGCATATCAAGGACACAATTAAGAGCCTACAAATAGGCTACTTACTTAGTCTTTGTACTCATTCCTTATTTTTCATATCTTTCAGGTAATAAGGAGCTTTTCGAGGTTGGGAGCGAACTTTGGAGTAGGTGTTATAGACAAGTTTCACCTGTCGTCCTCAACCTTTCTATTTTAAAATGTTTTGTGTCCATTCCATATTTTGTGTCTTAACTGCTAGGTTGTGTTTTAAAAACTTATGTATGAACTTTTTTTTGATATAATATATATTATGTTTTAAAATTTTTCTGTCTTTTATGAAGTCATCGAGTCAGCTCGGTCCTTACAACTTGTATCTTTTCAGGAAAAAAAAATATATATTATATATATAACTATATGATGTTTTATTTTTATTATCATCAATATACATTTTAGCTCAACAATTTAAAAGGATTGACCTCGAATCTTAAAATAGAAAAGTAATAAGGGTTTTCTTGTGTCTAGATCAACAATTGTGTTGAAATCAACCCGATGAAACTCAACATCCTTTCCAAGGGTACTCTAATAGATATGGTTCTTTAGAACCAGGACGTAAGGAAATGCCATTGTCTTCTACTGCCAAAAAATTGCACAAAAACCGTGTTGATTGCCAAAAATTTTCTTTGAAGGTCCAAGAGTATTTCTCTCCAATGCCAAATTTCATATTGGCCTAAATAGTTGTCTTTAGACTTGCAGTGAGCCAAGAGAGTTGAATCCTTCCTATGATTCCAAATCGCAACTTCCCATGGGGAGAATGGACGTTATATCTTTGAGTTAGGATTGTGCAAAACATGAGCTAATAATTATGTTTGATTTAAAAGCCAGGAATACGACCACAAAATATGTTTTAAGAATTCATTTTTGGCTTCATTTTATTTATTTATTTATTTACTTTTTTTAGTTTAAGTTGATAACTTTTTATTTGTTCACAAATCCATTTTGTTTTGTTTTATATATATATATATAGCTAAATCAAGTTGGTGTACAATAAAGATTCACCAGTTATACCATCTAAACCTCTTATTTATTTAAATGTATACCAGTTCAATAGGGTGCAATATACATATGGAAAGTTGTTACATCTAAGTTAAAATATGTTATATTTAGATGAGTGTTTAAATCCAGCAAAACCTACCCTATAATGATCTTTTTGTTGATAATGATTAAGGCAAAAGTAACCATACAAACACATAAGAAATTCAATATTTAATTAATCTCTTTGTCGGGTAATATAATCTAGAATCTGACCACTCTTTTACTTTTGTTGGATGAAAGATTGTAACGATCCTAGATTTCTAGTAACCTAAATTCTCTACTGTCATAGTACTCTATGCTCTTATGCCGAACTAAACATTTAAAACTTTTTCAAAATACTCCCATAAATTTAGGTCTTTGCAAGCATCTTCAAGACAACATAAGGAAATAATAAATAAAAAAAATAATTAAAACATCAAAAGTAAAACACCCTGTAACGACCCAAAATTTTATACTTAATTTAAGGTCGTTACTGTATACGTACCATAAACATTAAATGTGGAAGACTTCATTTAAATTCCATAAAACATAACTTTTAACTTAAAATACAGCCATGGACTTACATGGTTCGAAAACATCTTTAAAACGACACAACAAAAGACCCGAAATAAAATAAATAAGCGTTTATGTTTAAAACATTCTATTCTAGCGTAAGTCTAAGAAAATAAATACCACTATCCTATGCATGTGCCATGATCTCGAGTTGCGATGTCATCGTCAGCTGTACAGGAATGCCTTGCCTTAACCTGAAAAATGTAGTAGCACATGGCTTGAATATTTAAAGAGATACTCAGTAAGGGATAAATGCAACAATCACATGCAATGAAATGATGGGACCTATCTTTCGTTTAGTTTCGTTTCATTTCGTTTTCCCTACAGTGCTGTCCTAACGGGTAATCGTGGACGTGTACCATATATACTCTACACATAGCCCATACGTGCGAGTATGGGCTCACCAGCTAGTTCGCACACCGTTGAACCACTTTCCGTATCCAGTGGGCATACTCTAGGAGCCCCTTATGCTGGGAGCCGTTAGAACTAGTAACCGTCACGGAAGCGCTATACAAAGCATAACGATCGTTGTCCTGCTATTGGATGTATGCATCCGTACCCTCATGATGGGATAGGGGTATCCACCCATATGTATGAGGTCCCCACTACTTCTACAATTTCATTATCCTTTAATACAACCCTACTAGCATTAAGTACATATCATATCATTTTTCATATCGTTTAAGATATCGTTCATCATTCATATTATATTGTTTCTCATTTTTCGGTTCTCAAATCATACATAATTCTAACGGGGTTATATTTTATGTCATTTATCGTAATTTCATGTCATTTATATCATGCTGTATACACACATAATTTAAGAGACCTAACATAACATTCTATGCTTTTAACATAACATTTCATCATATACACATCATACCATGACATATTGCATCACAATATATCATATCATAAATAAGTAATAACGTAAACACTTCATAGTCATATCATTCTCTAACTTATCATAGCCTCAACGTTCTTATACCTATCACAGACATATCATTACGTGAACGTACTTTAGTCATATCATCACAAGAACTTAACCTAACGTTATCGTTCTATCAATCTATCACAAACCTATCCCTTTCTACTCGTAACTTAACCGTATTCTTCCATCAATCTCTCTTATCCATATCACTCCGGTATGTAACCTAACCGTAACGTTTCGTAAACGTATTTTACTCCTATTGTTACATTTCGTTTTGTGCATCCTTCTTGTATCCTATCTCAAACATATCCTTGAACACATCGTACAATAACTATTATCATACAATTTACATATTATAACATATACATAATATATAGGAAGCATATTGATCCACAGATAATTCACATATATCAATATATATGACACGTGCATAACCACAGGGCACGTGTCAACATCAAAATATAACCATGCCGATAGTAAGGTCACTTACCTGGCTAGCTTAAGTTGTTGTCACGAATATTTCTTTAATTAAAGTTCGATTCTGTCCTTTGAAATTCGAGTCAACCTATATGAGCCCATGACATTAGTTTCAGGTTTGAACTCTACAACATTATTTCTCTAATTTACATTGGTTCGTTGTTAAAAGTATGAAATTTTATATATCTATAATTATATTTTTATTAAAAATCTTATTTGTCATACGGTTGTATTAGAAATTAGATACAGTTATTTCAAGTTATTCTGGGCTATACTACTCTTTGTATTTACCCTATGTGTTTACCTTTCCCTCTATATTTAGTTTGTGGTTTTTAATTCCCTACTCTTCTTTTTTTTATGGGTTTCCTTTTAATTGTGTTCTCATGCATTCCAAATTTCTGCGTTTCCTTTTAATTGTGTTCTCATGCATTCCAAATTTCTATTTCTAGCGATCTCTGTTTCCAAATCTTTCATCTTAGTGTTTTCTATTTAGAAGTTTTCTTGGTCATTCTATCTTTCTTGGTCATTTTATCTTTAATCTATTCATTTGGCTGCTGATGAAAATTTAATCTAATATTACTAATATGACGTGATTGACTAGAATCGTATAAATGATTGACATTTAGTTTCTAACTCAAAGCTAGATAATTGTAATAATTCAATGAAGATCTAACTATGGCTCTGATTTCTAAAAAAAATAGGATAAAAGAAAATGAAATTTAATATATACCTTATTGATCAGATTTATCTTCACGTAAATCGAACTGGGTAAAGGTCATTCTCATTTCTTTTTTTTTTCTAAGTAAATCTGATCGCCGTTAGTGGTGTAAGAATGGGTTGAGGAGAGATAATTGTAGGAGGGGATGAGAGGTTAGTGGAGAGAAGTGGGGAAAGGTTGTTTTTTTTTTAATTAATTAATTAACTAATTATTATTATTGAAACTATTTTTATAATTATTTTTATTTGTTTATTTATTTATTTATTTTTGGGCTATTACACACACCCTATACTAACCTATGTCTAAGAAAATAAAATACTACTATCTTGTGCACGTGTCATGGTCTCTACTTGCAATTTTATCGTCAGCCGTACAAGAGTGCCTTACCTTTACCCTAAAATAGAAGAAGGACATGGCTTGAGTATTTTAAGAAATACTCATACATTACCCCATTATTGGGGTCTGGTAATGTAAACACATGCCACTCATAATTTAGGGACCTATCGTTAAAACCATCACAGGGGTAACCTCCAGTTCGGACAAAATTAGATGTGTAGTATTTTGCTACAAATGACCAACACGTATGAGCGTGGATCCCTAGGCGATTCGCACCCTTTGGACCAACACGTACGAGCGTCGAGCTAGTTGTACGTAGCGACATCTGAAGGTCAGCAGACCTTTGAGTGTCATGCAAGGCATGAGCATCATCATTATCATAGTGTACGCGTTTGCACTCATCATTATAAAAAGGAAAGTAGCTCGATGTATATGTATACACAAAATGCATGAAGTCCCTGTATGTTTTCATCTTTATTACATCTATATGACACAACCCTATATTCCATTCACATATTACCCTAATGCATGTATTGGTCTTCTTATGTTCATCATCATTAACATTAACTAGGGTTATGCATTAGAAAAATAATCGTCATAATGCATCATTGAATTTAAAACATACATCTGTCTTAATATTTAATAATGTCATATTAAGTAATCTCATAATCTTACGTCTTACATCGTTATGTTGTCATGCATCATCGTCATCATAAAACATCATGATGTAAAAACATTGTAGAGCATCATATAACATCATATAGCATCATCATATAACACAATCACGTCATCATATATCATACATCATTATCATATAATATACTCACTACATCATAAAATATAAAGCATACATGACAATTGCAAGGGCCACTGTGTACGCCGTTAAACGATTGAACAATTTTTTTTTTTTTTAAAATTTATGGTCGTTACAAAGATTTTGATCTAGTTCATGTTGAGGACAAAATTCAAATTATGCCATGGCTTGTGAAGTACTATGATCTAAATCACAAGATTGAAGTTTTTGTGACATTTGCAACCTTGGAATGTATATTAGTATATAGGATTCAAATAAGATAATTATTTTTAAAAATATTATATTACAAATAAAATAAAATAAACCTATCATGGTAAGTAGGTACTTGCAACGGCACAAAAAAGAAATATAGTAGTTCGCCAAAAATTGCGAGAATTCCAGTGAGGCGGCGAAGATCTCACAAAACGAAACCACCCATGTCCCTACAAAAACTCTGTCACACAGCACTTCGATCACCCAAGCACCCCTGCCATTTGTGAGCGTTTAATGCATAGAAGAGACAGCGGCAGCAAGTGAGACTAAAGGGCTCAATTTAGCACTCAACGAAGTACAAGATATGCAGCGTGAGAAATGACCAATGATCTCCAAGCACAAAAATTGTAAGCCTGACAGTGTGTTACGTTGATTATGCTACATTTTCGGTGCATGTAAGGTGGGTGTTTTATGGAGAGATTCGTGATGATTAAAAAAATCATTATTGTAGGTGCATTCGAGGGGCTCAAGCATCGTCGGTGTGGAAGGTATGTAGGCAGAGAGTCACGCTGGCCAGATCTTAGGTGGAGAAACGTTAGAGAGAGGAGTTTAAGGGCGTGAGGAAGAGAGAAAAAAAAAAGATGGAGGATCGAGGGAGCCAGGTGAGGAAGAAAGGATCCATGGGTCGAAATCAGGTCAGACCTAGACTCGGGGTGTACGCATCTGCAGCCACTCTATGCACACGACAAGAAGCCCACATGCAACTCACGAACACACGCGGCCCACTAAAAGCCCATAGATGCAAGAATGACACGAGCAACATAACCCGACCCACTCGAGAACCCGCCTGTGCCTCTAGCCCCTTGAATGTGCATGGGCGTGCCTCCTCTTGACTTGCTCGATTGCTCGACTGACCGACTTTGGCTCGGCTCTGTTGGGATTTATGCCCTAAAGCCTCGTAATTAATTATTTAGCTTTTAACAATAATTTTTATTATTTTATTTGTAATTTAATTGTTATCCATTGTATGAAAATCCAAGGTTATTAATGTAATCTTGAACAGTATGTGGTTGACATGTAAGAGGATCGTGTTCAAGTAATAACCTAAAGAGTCCATAGTATATGGATAAGGTTGGGTGTCTTATCCTGGTAAAACTATTGATATGGCCCACTTTGTAATCGTTACAAATGATTTGATCCAAATCGTTCATGTGGAGACATGTAAGTGGGGGTATCCTATACAATGAGTTTGTATAAGAACGGACCAAAAAATATTTAATCTCTCTTTATAAATCCGTTAATTGAGAAGATTAATATTTCACATGATGATCATGTGCGACTCGATCTTAATCTTGAGTGAGTTATGAACTCCTCCTGTGAGGGATTGTTCTTTAATTTACATGGGTGAGAATGACTCTTTTAGCCGATTCAATATGCCTACCATTTTGGGGACTTCACCCAATACGGAGTTGAGAACATAATATCATGAGATGAAATTCACTTCTTTCCATATAAGGAAAGTAGATGAGTTGTTCTCTTAAGTACTGATTTCAGGACTTGAACAAGGGGACCCCTATCCTCTCATTGGCCTGAGAGGGATTTGGTTTATGATTGGATCATAAACAAATTGTTCATTAGAGAATCAGTGGTACTTAAGGTGAAAGATGGAATTACAGGGGTAAAACGGACTTTTGACCCAGCTGTAATTATGAACAACTCATGAAGGATCGACTTGCTTGTAATGGTTATATCAATGGACATAACTTGTCCTACAGTGCATAAGAGTGCAACTCTAGGTCTATAGTGGAGTGACATATAGTTAATGAATAGAAATTGATTAATTAAAGTGTTTAATTAATTAATTTTATAGCATTGGAGCTTATAAAATGTGAGTCCATAAAGTTCCCTGGCTAGCTCATAGTAACGCTAAAAGGTTCAATTTATTTGGAAGAAAATTTGGAGAGTTCAAATTGATATTTAATATATTAGATATATTAAATATAAAGGAGAAAATAAATTTAATTTGAAATGTCAAATTAATATTTAAGTACAATGCGCCAACCAACGAAGTTATAATGGTAAAAATTACGCATGGTGAGTTTTGGGTAATTAACCACTAAGATCCCTCAATTTTGTTTGATTGTCATGTGATGGTTTATGTGTCTGATCTCAATAGCAGAGTTCATTATTGAGTATTTTAATACTCATCCTTTTTTTAAAAATGATTTTCAGGCAAGGCTATGATACGGGAGTGACGAGCAGGGTGGAGAAGTTAGTCATGGGGCAAATTGAGAATTTTATTGTTTCATTAATAGATGTTTTCGCATTTAGTTGTTGATTGACTTAAGCTCTGTTAGAGGACGTCTAGTTTATGGGAACTACTGTGTAACACCCCAAACCTACTACTACCGGATACTACTACCAGATATTGTTATATGATAATGTAATGATGTTCTATGATGGTGTGATGTTATTATATGATTATGTGATGATGCATATGATGATATGACATGATGATATGACATGATGATATGAGATGATGACATGACGATGACATGATTGATGACATGATGATGATGATACATCAGAACATGATGATATAAGTTGCTTGATTATGAGATGACTTAATATGATGATATTCCATATTAAGTTGATGTAGATTTATTAGATGCCATGATGTGTTATGAAGATGATTTTTCTAAGACACAACTCCAATTAATGTTAATGATTATGAACGTATGAAGGCCAATGCATGCATGTTACCTACGGTAATGTGTGAATGATGTATAGGGTTGTGTCATAAAATAATTTAAAGATGAAAACTATAGGGATCTCATGCATATTCTAGTCATATACGTCAGGTTACTTTTCCATTTATGATGATGAGTAAGGACGCGTACACTATGATGATGACGATCATCATCATGATCATGCCTCGTATGATACTTGGGGGTCTGCTAACCTCCAAATAATCGGTTACGGACAACTAGCCTGACTATGATGGGTCCAAGGGTGTGAACTACTTGGAGACTCGCGTTCGCACGTGTGGGTCGTGTGTAGGAAAGTACTACATATCTAATCATGGGTTACATGTGTTAACATTACCAGACTCCAATAGTGGGGTCACTTACTGAACATTTCTTAAAATACTAAAGTCTTGTGCTACATTTATTTCAAGGCAAGACACCTCTATACGGTTGATGACGACATTGCAAGTACAGACCGTGGCACATGCATAGGATAGTGGTCACTAGATAAGGTTAAGTAGGTAAACCATGAAGTATGTAAAATGACCATAATACTCCTAAGGTTATTTACCTTCGGTTCATGAACTAGATAACCACCAAATATTATGAAACTCTGTCCCTTGGAACGCATGAAACCTTGGACAAAGATTGTTAGGTTCATGACTAGTACTGTAAATCTTAAGCGGATTGTCTTGGAGAACGAACCAAGAGCAGAACAAGAACCTAGAAAGTACCAAGAACAAGACAAACATCAATGGCTACAACATGGATCAAGATCTAAGTTCCAAGACCAAGAACCAAGAACTAAGAACCATAGTACTAAGGCCCTTAGATTAGAACTAAAGTTTAAGGATTCGAGGACCAAGGTCCTCTGGATAGATCATGATATCAACCCACGAGTCAAGGATAAAAACTAAAGAGCCTAAGTACTTCCAACAAGAACCAGAAAAAGAAAAGAAAGAGTGTGATACTCTAGCATATTAAGGACACGATTAAGAGCCTACAAGTAGGCTACTTATTGAGTCTTTATACTCATTCCTTATTTTTCACATTTTTCAGGTAATAAGGAGCTTTTCGAGGTCAGGAACAGACTTTAGAGTAGTTGTCGTAGACAAGTTTCACTCGTCATCCTCAACCTTTTTATTTTGAAATATTGTGTCCATTCCGTATTTTGTATCTTAATGGTTGGGTTGTGTTTTAAAAACTTATGTATGAACATTATTTTGGTATAATGTATATTATGTTTTAAATTTTCTTGTTTTATTTCGTTAAATTTTTTTCCGTCTTTTATGAAGTCATCGAGTCAGCCCCGTCCTTACAACTTGTATCTTTCCAAAATATATATATATATATATATATATTATATAATATAACTGTATCATGTTTTATTTTATTATCATTAGTATACATTTTAGCTCAAAAAGTACAAAGGAATTGACCTCCAATATGAAAATAGAAAAGTAATAGATATGATTATGTTGAAATCAACCCAATGAAACTTGACATCTTTGGAAGTTGTGTTTAAATCAACCCAATGAAACTCAACATCATTTCCAAGGGTACTCTAATAGATATGATTCTTTAGAACCAAGACATAAGGAAATGCCATTGTCTTCTGCTGCCCATGTACAAATACTATTATAACATTGATCACTAAACCAATTTTCAAATTCTGGCCAAAATACTTCACCAGAAGCATGTCCGTGTTTGCTGCTAAAATTACACCAAAATCATGTTGATTGCCAAAAATTTTCTTTGAAGGTCCAAGAGTATTTCTCTCCAAGGCCGATTTCATGTTCGCCTAAATCGTTGTCTTTAGACTTGCAGTGAGCCAAGAGAGTTGAATCCTTCATATGATTCCAAATTGCAACTTCCCATGGGGAGAATGGACGTTGTATCTTTGAGTCGGATTGTGCAGAACATGAGGTAATAATCATGTTTAATTTAAAAACCAGCAATATGATAAGACCGAATATATTTTGAGTTTTCATTTTTTGGTGGGAGTTTAAGTTGGTAACTTTTTCTTGGTTCACAAATCCATTTTGTTTTTATTTCTTATATATATATATTATAGCCAAATCAAATTGGTATACAATAAAGGTTAGACAAGGTTGACAAGTTGTACCATCTAAATCTCTCTACTTTTCTAACCTTATTTATCTAAATATATATCATACATGTAATAATTAATAGGGTGTATTATATATAGCAAGTTGTTACATCCAAGTGAAAATATGTTATATTTGGACCAAAGTTTGAATCCAACAAAACCTACCCTATAATGATCTTTTTGTTGATAATGACTAAGGCAAAAGTAACAATACAAACACATAAGAAATTTAATATTTAATTGACCTCTTTGTCGGGTAATATAATCTATAATCTTTTTGTTGATAATGACTTAACCTACTCTCTACTTTTCTTACCTGAAGTCTGTGTTTCGAGCCGAATCACAACCTGTACGCATTGGCTCACTACCGATAGGTGTCTTGTCCCCAGCCACTTGCTCATTCGGCTCAATTTCGCTAGTCTCTAATAGCTAAAAAAAAGTCATTTGATTTGGGTTAGACGTTTTAAGAATGATTTCAATATTTTTGACCTTCTCGAAGCTGAATTTGATCTTATTTAAGGGAAATTAAAGTGAGTACAATGTTCAATTTCTCAATTGAAGTTAAATTAGGTTAGGAAACAAGAATTTTCTAATGAAACAAGGTGAATGTTCTAATAGGGTGAAACATCTCTACGATACTTGAAACAAACTTTGAGGGATGAAATCAAGCGTATTCGAGTATTAGATAGAACGTCAACCAAGGTCATCCAAGTAAGTGGTCTTACAATAGGCATAGTTAGAAGTTTGTGTTATGTAAGATGACACGTGCTCAGTGACTCTACAGTGTCATATGTTTGATATGTGTGAGATGTTTATGATATGACATGTCTATGATATGATATGTTGAACTATATGATATGTTGAATGATATGACATATGGAACTATACAATATGTCGAAGGTTACAATGTGTTGCATGACATGATATAATACGATGTATTACATGAATGATAAGCAGTAAAAAGTTTTGATATGATACACATCTCCAGACATGTTTTAAAGACTTTGCTATAAAATTATATGATATGAAAGAAAATGGAAGGGGTTGTCTTACATGGTTTAACTAATGTGAAAGAGTTGGGATCTCATGCATAATGGTATGCCACATGCATCGAGATATTTTTTCCTTAGTATTAGTATGAACGTGTAGTTTTGAGAAGGAAAATGATCGTCAGTTTAACAAGATGCTACGATGGTTGCTACTCCTTTTGGTTTTCCGACAATAGCACAAGAGACGCTAACCCAACAAGTACGAGGCCCAGAAGGTGTGCAAACCCCCTCGTGGGTCCATATTTGCACGTATGGCGCATGTGCATAGTAGTAAATACACATGTAGAGTAGACGAAACAACCAGCACCACCGTCAGCTCAAGCTAGGGCTTATGCATCTAGGAGAAAGGATATTGGGAAGTCCGACGCCGTGGTGACAGGTACACTATTTGTTTTAGGTCATTTCATTTTTACCTTATTTGATTCTGGTTCTACGCATTCCTTTACTCCTATGTCTTTTGTTGTACAAGCAGGGTTTGAATTAGAACCCTTGTTGCATGAAATGTCTGTAAGCACCCCTGCAGGGGTAGACTTAGTAGCTAGGAATAGAGTAAAGAATAGTCAAGTAATCTTAGGGAACCAAACTTTAAGCGTTGACCTGATAGTAGTAAACATGACGGACTTCAACTTCATACTAGACATGGATTGGCTAGCCGAAAATCATGCTAGTATAGACTGTCGTAAAAAGAAAGTAAATTTTTTACCATCGGCAGGGCCTACCTTAAAATTTAAAGGCACGAGTATCGGGATTACTTCCAAGGTAGTCTCGATGATGAAAGCAAAATGGTTAGTCTAACAAGGCGGATGGACTATATTAGCATGTGCTGTAGACGTAAGAGGAAAAGAAAAGACACTAGAAAACGTGTCAATAGCAAACGAGTTCCTAGATGTATTTTCAGACACCAGGAATACCCCTTTCCCAAGTGGTCAACTTCGTCATCGAACTCGAGCCGAGAACTGGGCCTATTTCCAAAGCACCCTTTCGCATGACGTCAACAGAGTTGAAGAACTCAAGGTGTAGTTACAAAACTTACCGGATAAAGGGTTCATTTGACCTAGCATATCCCCCCTAAGGTGCGGTAGTGTTGTTTGTTAAGAAGAAAGATGGATCCATGCGTCTGTGCGGCAATTACAGAGAGCTAAATAAGAGAACCGCAAAAAACAAATACCTTCTGCCTAGAATAGAAGACCTATTCTATCAACTCAGAGAGCCAACTGTATTTTCAAAGATAGACCTTCGGTCTGATTATCACCAAATTAGGATCAATGAAAAAGACGTACCAAAAATAACGTTTAGGACAAGGTATGGTCACTAAGAGTTCGTAGTGATGTCACTTGGTCTCACCAATGCCTCAACTGTGTTTATGGAGTTGATGAACCAAGTATTCAAGGACTGTCTAGACACATTTGTGATGTTTTTCATTGACGACATCCTAGTGTACTCGGAGACACATCTAGAACACCAGGAACACCGCTGAAAAGTCTGAACAACCCTGAGAGAGAACAAGTTGTACGACAAGTTCTTCAAGTGCTAATTTTGGTTATGACAAGTCTCTATCCTAGGACACATGGTGACAAAGGATGGAATATCGGTAGATCCCACCAAGGTAGAAGCGGTCAGAAAGTGGGAACACCCATCTACAGTAACAGAAGTAAGTAGTTTCCTAGGATTGGCAGGATACTATCGAAGGTTCGTGCAGAACTTAGCTAGGATAGCCTCGCTTTTAACACAGTTAACAAGAAAAGGGTACCATTTATAGGGAATGATGTTTGTGAGGCAAGCTTCCAGAACCTAAAAGAGAGATTGGTAATCGCCTCGGTACTCACGGTACTCGAGAGCTCAGAAGGGTACATGATTTATAGTGACGACTCTAAGAAAGGACTGAGATGTGTATTAATGCAATACAACAAGGTTGTTGCAATCTAAAGTTCGCCGCTGTAGTGTTAGGACTGAAAATTTGGCGACACTACCTGTATGGAGAGAAAACTCAAATTTTTACCGACCATAAGAGTTTAAAATATTTCTTCACCCAGAAAGAGTTAAATATGAGGAAGAGAAGGTGGTTAGAATTGGTGAAGGACTATTAAGTTAAGTAGATATCTAGTACCACCCTGAAAAAGTAAACGTGATTGCAGATGCTTTTAGTAGAAAGATGGTCCACTCGTTGGCTCTCATTACAAGGGAAGTAAGGGTACAAAGAGAATTCGAGTGAGCCAACATAGTTCTAGTGACCGAGGGAGTCATAGCACAGTTGGCCCGACTCATAGTGCAACCTATGCTTAGGCAGAGAATTATTACCTCCCAACAAGAAGATCCAAACCTACATAAAGTCCTAAGCCAGCTAGACGAGAGTCCAATAGATGGATGCTCTAAGTGCTTAGATGAAGGGCTATTGTATTAAGGACACATATGTGTCCCAAAAATAGAAGAGCTAAGGAAAGAAATATTGACGGAATCTCACAACTTGCCATTTACCATGCACCCAGAAGTTATTAAGATGTACCAAGATTTAAAACAACATTTCTAGTGGAAGAGCATGAAGAGGGACGTGGTTGAGTTTGTGATCAAGTGCTTAGTTTGTCACCAACTGAAAGCTCCTAGACAAAAGACAACGTGGATGTTACAGCCCCTAAACACCCTAATCAAACCGACAAAACCCTCACCGACCTTTATACCTTCCCCTAGAGTGAACACACGTCGCGAATCACAGGTATCACCATCGAAGAAAGAGATCTAAACAATGAGTTTTTGAGGAAATGAGATCTACCTCCACAAATGTCCAACAACCATGAATCTTCGTGGGAAGGTGGATGTAACACCTCAACAAAAAAGAAAAAGAAAAGAAAAGAAAGTTAGCCAAGTCAATTTACCTAAAAAAAAATGAAAGAGAGTTAGAGGGAAAGGTTGATAGAAGAAATAGAAGGAGCTGCCAGAAATCCTATCAAAAACCGCCATTAGAATCCATTTTCCACCGACGAGGGACCACTCCTTAGAGAAAAGAGAGGTCTGAGAAGCAAAGGTTCATTCGCATCATGGTTTGAGAATGTTTCATGAGGTAAGACCCTTGAACGAACTTTTTCAGATCTGAGATTTTCCTATGTGAATTGAGTCCTAAAATGTTGATATATTCACCTAGGAACAACTCTCCACACGATATGTGAAGAAGTTTAGCCAAAATCTCAATCTGAAGGTGAAAATTTGAGAATCGTTCGAGAACGGTAAGCGAACTTCGAACACTCGTAACTCGTCTGGTAGTTGTTAGATTGAATAGCACTATGACCTATATGAGTCACGACCTTATGTATTTATAGATTTGTACAATGAAGATTACATGGTGGTCCTTGGTCCAAGATAACAAACCAGGAAATCAGTAGATTCTCCTTGATCCAATGTAACAAACAAGGAAATCATTAGATTCTCTACAAGGTAACAAACGGAAATCAATAGATTCTTCTTGATCATGGTAACAAACTAGGAAATCAGTAGATTATCTTACTATGTACAAATATGACTTATTCTACGTTTAACACCCACCTATCATTCTTGACGATGTACCACTAAATTTAGATTGCGCCTAAAACTACTAAAAGAAGGAGCTGGCAGTGACTTTGTCACAATTTCGGCGAGCTGATCCATGGAAGATATGAGTCGCACATCAAGCTGATGAATCGATACTCGTTCACGAATGAAGTAATAATCAACCTCAACATGCTTCGCCCATCAATGAAAGATTGGATTTGCATTTAAATAGGTGGCACCAATGTTGTCACACCACAGGCTAGGCGCTCGCGCTTACAAGATCTCGAGCTCACGTAAGAGGACTGATGGTGTTAATATAATACATGCGGAAGCAATTTGGATCTTAGGCACTTTTAGAACATCAATTACAGTAAATAACTAGCATGTTCATAAGTATTAAAACTTAATGAGTTTGAATACTAACCTTCTATAGTTCAAATTCCTTTTTCCTCGCGAACTGATTTCGAACCACCACTAGTGTCTTCACCACTATCCTCCGGCCTTAGAACGAGATTGTGGAATCAGTGAGTGACTAAACTTGGGAGGGATTTTGTATATACGAAGAGAGTGTTTGTGAAAAGTTTTTCTCAAGGTTTTTCACCAAGGAAGCTCTTCCATGTACCATGATCACTCTATTTAAAAGCCATGTTTGCATGTTCATGCAAATTTGAGATCACCAAATTTTGACACTCAAAATTCCACTCAAATGTTTGGGATTATGTGACAAGCATGCAAGTTTGAGTTCACCAAATTTTGACACTCAAAATTCCACTAAAATTGGTGGGGGTTTATTTGGCAAGCATGCAAGTTTGGTTAAACCAAATTTTGACACCTCAAAATTCCACTAACATGGATTTTTCCATTAAATGAAGTCAACATTTTGACTTTATTCATTTTAATTCAACAATTAATTTGAATAACTAATTTACATTAAAGTAATATTAAATGTAAACTATTTAATTAATATTTAATATTAATTCAAATGCATTGCCCAATCAATTCCGATACATATTTGATTAAGATATTTAAATCTTATTTAAATATCTTAGATTCTCTCTTTTTGTTTAATTTGTAAATAAAACAAAAATGCGGTTAAATATATCGTATATATGTAGCGCATATTCCCTATTTTGAATTCAAACACTTTGAACTCACTCGTCACACTGTTCTATGGTTTAGTTCGATATGAGCTAGTTGTTGAAATTTGTTGTCTTACCCAGTATACTATCTTGATATACTTTACTACTGGTGTACGTAATCATGCTGTGACAGTGGATGAGATGTTTATTTATCAGCCCTCTAGGTGCTCGATGGAAGTTATCGCCCCATTGAGCATGTGTGACTCCTAGTGAATGATTGTGTGATCCCTCCCTTTTGAGAATAAGCAACAGAATCGAGTTAAGTCTAAGGTAAGCACGTAGATTGGTGGGTCGAGACTTTGGATTGAACACCTTTAGAGGTCTAAGACCAATGGAATCATGAAGGGCGATCAGAGAGTGAGACAATATTATAACAAAATAATGTGTGCACATAAGTAATTTACAGCACGACAATATTTAAAACACAAAATAAGAAACGAACTCAAAACACAAAATAAGAAAATATGACGGGTGAGGTTATTCTATGGCACCTGCCCAGAGTCCACTCCCAACTTCGACCAGCTCCTTACCTGACAAAAATGGAGAATAAAGAATGAGTACAAAGATGTAACATTTCATACCTATCATACCATAACATATACTCTCACGACCAGACTTTCGAGGCTTCAAAAGATCGAATCGTGACTAAAAAGACAAAATCGAAAACAAATAAAAATAAAAAGAAAATAAAATAGAAGTTAAAATCTGGCAAAATTTAAAACAAGAAAAGGAAATCAAGGACACCAAAATTAAATATAAAATCAAAGTCAAATGTTACAAATAGTAATTACAAATATAAAATGAAATACAAAAGACTCTAAATATAAAAACGGACAAATGACTTTCAAAGACTGACAAGGGACTGATGCTCCGGAATGACAGCCCTCTGTGAGAGTGCAGCTCTTGAACACCTCCCCGTATCGACTAGTATCTGAAAAAAAAGTGAAGAAAGGGGTGAGTATAAAAATATACTCAGTAAGCAACCTACTTTTAGGCTCTTTTCGCATCCTTATCTTGGTAGGTATCCACGGTCTTTCTCGGGTTTCTAAGGAGAGTGATCTAAGCTGCAACTCTCTTTTCTATATCTTAGGAGGTTTGCCCATCTTAAGCAGTGAAATGATCAGTATCCTGAGGTGAGACCCGACCTCAGAAGTAAATCTGAGGGGATCGTATGGCTGGATCTGAATACGTGACTCTCTCTGAACATAATCCGTAAAGGTTAGCTGATGACCCTCACATGGGACCATACATCCACTAAATTTAGGGTGCGACCCTCTTTGTGCCGGTCAACTATTGTGTCATCCTGTGTGGCTCCACGTCCCCCGCTCAGGGATGGGTTTCTACGGCCCAGGAGTCCTATTCAGAAGACCCCTTAGCTATCACCACTAGGTCTGGGCACCTGTCACACTTTCCTTTCCGGATCTGCCAAGCTTAATGATCTCCGTACTGGAGCTCTGTCTTGACGGTACGGTATTGGAGGAGAGAGGGAAGTGGAGGTTCTGATGACACTATCTACACTACTCAACTCTAGCTATCCTTAATCATTTCATTTTTGTAGTTTCCATACAAATATTCTAGGTCTGGCTAGCTAAGTTTATGGGTGGTAGCATGCATGCTCGTTCCTAGCGATTCCTACAAGTACTGCTCGTGGGAATCAAAATGGCTACTTACATAGTTGATGCGTGCCTTCCCAAGCTCGAATTATTTGCTGGAAAAGGTTACAAAAATTCTGGAATTTCCTTGATAGGTCCTAATACAAGTTGGACTTAGATTAGTATCAAAACTGAGATGAAAAATAGTCGGACAGAAGTCAAATCGGGATACAAATAGATCTCACGCATTGGTTCACGTGCCTCACGCGCCGGAGGGATTTCCTACGTGCATAGATACGCACGCGTATGGATGCGTTGAGGGGATGGAGTCGCGCGCTGGTGTGTCGCCACGTGGCGAGGGCTGACTGGTCCACTGAGAGGCAGGGCGTGTGTTCGAATCTGGATGCACGTGGGTTCCTACGAATTTTCCCACGCTGACGCGTGGCAAATGCGGGTTCTGATCGCGTGCGGGTTCACGAATTTGGTAGCGGGCGCCGATCTTCAAACCCTACGTAACGTAGTATTTTTCGTAAATTTTCCCCTGCCTTTTCACGCCTAACACGTGTCCTATCTTTCAGACGATGCGCGACACTCTTCTTTCCTGACATGTGTCCCTTCTAATGGAGTTAATATAACACATGCGGAAGCAATTTGGATCTTAGGCACTTTTAGAACATCAATTATAGTAAAAAAAAAAAAACTAGCATGTCATAAGTATTAAAACTTAATGAGTTTAGATACTAACCTTTCCTAGTTCAAACTCCTTTTTCCTCACGAACCGGTTTCGAACCACCACTAGTGTCTTCTCCACTATTCTCCGGCCTTATAACGGGATTGTGGAATCCGGTGAGTGACTAAACTTGGGAGGGATTTTGTATATGTGAAGAGAGTGTTTGTGAGTGGTTTTTCTAAAGGTTTTTCACCAAGAAGAAGAAGCCCTTCCTTGTACCATGATCACTCTATTTAAAAGCCATGTTTGCATGTTCATGCAAATTTGAGATCACCAAATTTTGACACTTAAAATTCCACTCAAACTTGTGAGGTTTATTTGGCAAACATGCAAGTTTGGTTAAACCAAATTTTGACACCTCAAAATTCTACTAACATGAATTTTTCCATTAAATGAAGTCAACATTTTGACTTTCTTCGTTTTAATTCAACAATTAATTTGAATAATGAATTTCAAATTAAAGTAACATTAAATGATTAATTAAACTATTTAATTAATATTTAATATTAATTCAAATGCCAATCCCAATCAATTCCGACACATAATTGATTAAGATATTTAAATATCTCATATTCTCTTTTTTTGTTATATTCGTAAATAAAATAAAAATGCGGTAAAATATATCGTATATATGTAACGCATATTCCCTAATTTGAATTCGAACACTTCGAACTCACTTGTCACATTGTTCTGTGGTTTAGTCCGATATGAGCTAGCAGAGGGACCTAATGGACCTAGAGATCATGGGCTCCAACGATCCAAGATTAACCGTTAAACTCATTAACCTTGTTAACCAACATTCGTTAACTACTAGGACACTCCACTATAGCCCAGTAGTTGCACTCCCCTCATTATAGATATATTTCTGTCCATTTGATATAACCATGATTAATAAGTCGATCCTTCACAAGTTGTTCGTAACTAGAGTTGGGTCAATTAGCCGTTTTACCCCTGAAGTTACTTCTTGTTCTATATGTCCCACTAATCCTCTTATGAACAATTTGTTTGTGGTCCAACCAGTAAACCGAATCCCTCTCAGGCCAATGAGTAGGTGGGGCCCCTTGTTCAAGACCTGGAGTCAGTACTTAAGGAACCTACCTCTCTTAAAAGTGGGTAGGAGCGAATTCCATCTTGCACCCCACGTCCCCAGCTATTCACCTAGTCTTACCCCTGAAATGGGAGGCCTATAGAGTCAGCGAACTCAAGCCACTCTCACCCATGCAAATCTAAGGATAATTCCGAATGAACAGGAGTTCATGGTTAGCTCAGGATTAAGATCGAGTTACCTAGGTCATCGAATGAAAAGAAAATCAGTCTCAACAGTAAACGACATTATAACGTGAGAGTGATTTTCTTCATGGTCCGATTTTTTGCAATACTCATTGCATAGGACGCACCCACTCACATGTCTCCACATGTACAATTTAGTGATCACATTGTTTATATCATATACAAAAGTGGGCCGCATCCATAGTGTCCCCAGAATAAGGTACTCAGCCTTATCTTTATACTATAAATTATTTTGCCTATATACTTGGACTTGATCCACTTTTATGTCTCTACATATAGTTCAAGTAATCATACTATAGCCAGAGTGTTCTTAGTTTATTGGATTTAGATTAATGATCGTAAAGTTCACTTTATTCAAGAACAATTTTTTCGGAATAAACATCAATAATAACTTTATTGAAAATAGAATATATCTTTGTTTACAAACTATGAGTTTTTGGACATTAAAACCCAACACCTCCGTCGTTAGTCTTCTTCCTCTCATCTCTGCGATTTTCCAGAAAACTGATTATTTTCTATTTTCTTTGCATTTTCGTATTTCTTTCTACACAACTCAGATCAACGGGATTTCTTCACGAGATTTATAGATCTCATATCCATCTACATATAGGTATTTTTCTTGTAATTTATTTCTAACTACAGACATAATAAACTTGGTCCAAAGTTGGCAAGATCATCAATACTTACATCCTTTGGTGAAAGCTGGAACTCCTATTTCTGATATGAATCGATCAAGACTTCCTTCACGGATTAAGAGCGTAATTCTCTCTGAATTAACATACTCAAATTTCAGAATCTAACTCCCAATATTTCTCATAGATCTGAGAAAAATCCGAAAACAAATGTTCAAGAATTTACCTACGGATTTTCTTCGTTCCTTGACGGTTTTGAATGATTCAAGGGTCCAGAAAGCTTCCTATAGGTTTTACGAAGGATTTGTGAAGAAATCTGACTGGAATCAAACTCCTTGTGGCCAGATTGGAAGTAGCGGTTACTTCTCCTCTCTAGAACCTTCTTTCTCTCTCTATTTTCTTTTTCTTTTCTTTTTCTTTCCTCTCTTTCATTACCCTTTTTATTTCTATTCTTTTATTCATCTTTTACTAACCTCCCTTTTTGGTTAGGAAGATGGCAAAATGACCAAATTACCCCCGGGTTGACTTCCACCATTTTTCTAATTTTCTACCATTTTTCTTTTTATATTTTTCTTGAGATCCTGAGATATTTCTAAACATTTTTCTCTTCTACCTCATCTTAAAATTCAGTCTCTAACATGCTCAATAAAATCTCAGAATTTCACTTAGAGGGGAAAACTTAGGTTTTAAGTTTCTCATTGGGGTTCGGGTGTTACATATACCATCACAATATATCATATCATAAACATGTCATTTATCACTTGTCTCGTACCATAACATATTTCATATCATATCACAATGTGTGTATATATATATATATATATCTGTAATTCAGGTGTCGTATCATAATCATATCGTATCGTAAACACCTCATGGTCATATCCTTCCCTAATTTATCATAGCCTTAACATTCTTATACCTATCATAGTGATATCGTTTCATGAATATACCTTAGTCATATCGTTACAGGAACGTATCTTAACGCTATCATTCTATCAATCTATCATAATCCTATCCCTTTCTACCCATAACCTAACCCTATACTTTTATTACTTTTTTTTAGGGAAGATATTGTTACTAGAAAGAATTTGATGGAGTTTCATGATATTTCTTTGATTTGATCTTTTAATGTTCACCAAATCCTTAATTTTTTCTCTATTAAATTTCCTTTTTTTCATCTACTTCCTTTTTTATTTCAATTTTCTAAATTTTACAATGGTCCATGTGTTAGACATCATGTGAGCATTAGAGATTCTATGAGCGGAGTCTTGGAGGTATATATATATATATATATATATATAATTCCATTTTCATTAAATATTTTATTTTCTATTATTACTTTTTTAGGGAAGATATTGTTACTAGAAAGAATTTGATGGAGTTTCTTGACATGATATTTCTTCGGTTTTATCTTATAATATTTACAAAATCCTTAATTTTTTCTCTATTAAATTTCCTCTTTTTCATATACTTCCTTTTTTATTAATTTTAATTATGTTCACCATTTACTCTATTAAATTTCATCTATGTATTTTTAAAATTATCCGTATTTATTTTAATTCTTTAAATTTCTCCTTTTTCTTTTAATCAATTCTTGCTCCCACATGTTTGCTTAAATTTTCTTACGGTATTTCTTTCTTCTTTTTGTTTTTTCTATTCTATTATATTCTTTTTTGTTAATGGTTCGGCTTTACAATATCTCCTTTTTCTTCCTTTTTCTTCTGGTATTTTTCTTTTATTTTTCTTTTCTATTATGTTAACATTTTTTCTATTCTATTCTATTCTTTTTCGTTAATGGGTTGGCTTTACAATATCTCCTTTTTCTTCCTTTTTCTTCTTGTATTTTTCTTGTATTTTTCTTTTCTATTATGTTAACAGTATTCTGGATTTTCATCCGTATTTCATTTTGCTCGATCTGTGCTAATTAAGTGTCGTGAACTCGCATAGGTTTACTTGGATTTCAAAGGGAAAAAATTGAACTAGCTCCAAGTACGATTTAGGGACTTCAACTTAGCTACCTTGGTAAGTTTCTTCACTACTGTTTTGGTTCGACGAGTTGTTTGAAGCACGAGTGGCAGATACCTAGTGGCCCTTGCTTGTGTCGTCCCTTGTCATTTCTATATTTGCATATTATGTTATGACGTGTTGTTATGATGACAAATGTTACGTTTTGTAATTTTATGTTTACTTATTATGCTATTGCGAATGTGACATATTATGAAAGTATGGTAGCATAGAGTACATTCACCTTATGTAATGATAAGAAATGGTTATGCAATGTATGAAATGAACAAAGATATGCATTGCACCAAAGATACATGCCCATATTTTAATTGGGATTGCATGGTAAGTGCTAGGCTGCTCTCATCATCCATGGGAGGTTCGTTGGCGAACCCTACCCATAGGACAATCTAGTCACCCAAGGTTAGGGAAGTGATCCCCTATGCTTGTCAACTATTACGATTACCCTCATAATCCTACATCCCCTCTTTTGACGGATCTACTATGCAAGATAATCAAAATGAACTATCGTTCACACAATCCTAGTTGGCCTAGGCCTGGTTCGACGGTACTTGTACCAAAGTGTAAAAGGAAGTTGAAGTAACAGCCTAGATGATACCTTTTCTTACTAATTTGTACTATCTTTCTATTCTTTGACCATGGAAACTTGCTTTGCTTATGCAGTGAGAGATCGAATACCTAGGTTGAGGCACGTCCTCATAAAATTCTAATCAGGCAATACAGTGATTTCTAGAATGAACATCTTGGAAAAGAGGTTGGTTGGTTTCTTCCTTAGGGCCAGAGAGTCACCTATATTTGGGGGATGTGACACTTCTGCATTAGCCAGCAATTAGGCTATCTCATGTTATTCCACACTCCCTTTTTAAGGAACAGGTTAACAACATAGTGGCCATATTCAAGAGACCACTGGCCATTTAGCGAAATAGAAGCTCAAACTACGCTAACTAGCATGTGCTTAGCTCAATAGTACTAATATTGTAGTGGAAAGGGATTGGAGGGTCTAAAGATAGCGTAGCATTCACGCGTCTCATAGTCTAAATAGTTACCTTGGTCATTCTTTGGAGTCGTGGAGATCTACTATTTTATTAGGGGCCTCTAATCACATCTTTGGGTAAACACAGGTCTAGATTTTTTATCACCGCTCACTATCCTAGGGTATTTTGATAAAGCAACCCTAATCCTCAATCCAACGAATCATGCTTTTGTTGAAGCAAGAACACTTGAATCCAAGTAATTAACATCTACTTATACAAAATTCAGAATTAGATTACCTCTTACAATCGAAGATCTAGAAGCAAGATTTGGAAACCTTGTTTTAAATCGAGTCACTCCGCAATCAAACTTAATCAAGGCTTGATTGAATGGCTCGGATGCAATTCTACCACAAGAATTGCTTGAAACTTAGAAATGACAAATATGATATTCCGATTTCTAAGGAAGCGTCTAAATTTGAGATCTCAATTTCATTCATCCACGAATTTGATTTTTACATAACAATTTGTTGGTATTTATACTCCCCATAAATGACATTTGTGGCCATGATTTAATTCCGATCCCCTTAAATCTCCACGAAAGACGAAGTCAATTTGACCCTTTGACAATTCCAAACATTATGAAATTAAAAATAATAAAGATTCTTATCATATTTAGTCCACTAGAAATCTATGGACCGTATCAAGATTCTGCACACGCTATTGCGTCCTAATCTTATCAAGATTCTCTAAAGCTTGCGAAGCACACATCGCTCTTACCAATTCTAATTTCCTATGCAATGGAAAGCATAGAAAACGACATTCATACGAAATTTTATCATAGGGGCATTTTGATAATTTCTTCCATCATGCATAACATACTCATCCATATTGCTCAATTTGTGTTTTAATCATGCATATAATACATAAAAGACATACGTACAATACATACTCATAAAAAGAAAGCTTTTCTGAGGTCGTTAACATGTATTTTTGACGACGTAAGTTAAGGAATGCTCGCATGCTATCATGTCCTAGCGATCTATACAAGTATTACTTGCCTAAAGTTTATGTGGTTACTTACTTGAATGACATTTACATTCTTGTGCCAGCTATTCCACGTGTTTGGAGCTCAAGAATTTATGGAATTTCTCTCGTAGATCCTAATTAAAGCATAATTATGTTAATATCGAAGTCAAGACAAAAAACTAACAAACAAAGGTCGAACGAACAAAATGAGACTCACATGCGCTTACACACGTTGGGAAAGGCTTTTCACATGGAATTTCATGCATGGAGGTTTTTTGTAGATCTCGGTTACTCATTGAGTCATTGGATCAGGTTCAGGTTGCATTTTTTGTTAGGGTCGAAGGTTAACGAGTTGCACACGCAAGCTTTTGATCGAATCCAGGTTTAGGGATTGGGTTAACCTACATGCATGTCACAATTAGTAGCTAAACGATTCTCTCCGCTCAGCATTTGCCACTTGTCCTACTGAGCTTCAGACTCGCTACTGCCAACGTCATCTAACGCGTGTCTTCTCCCTTTTTGCCAACATTCATTATTTTAGAAATACGATGAGGTTTCTATTGCCTATCTAATTTCTTTTAAATTTTGTAACTTCTTAGGGGTACATATAGGTATTTTCTTTTAAGTTTATTTTAGCCACAACAAGAAATAATAAAGTGCAAATTCGGTCCAGAATTTAAAACTTAGGAAATTTACCATTTCTTTAAATTCAATGAAATACAGCCTTTAGATCGTAATGAACTCTAGCTTCGTGTATGAATCTTGGGTGAAATTCCCCCAATATGAACCTACTAAAAGTTTAGAACTTAATTTCAAGAAACGAAATTAGAAAAAATGAAATGCTTGCCTACGCTTTATTCATTCTTGATGGATTTGAATTCAAGAAACGAAATTAGAAAAAATGAAATGCTTGCCTACGCTTTATTCATTCTTGATGGATTTGAATGGTAACACACTCGAGCCACAACAGATATATAACTCTTACTTTAATACCTTAAATTTGGGATTTGAATGGTAACACACTCGAGCCACAACAGATATATAACTCTTACTTTAATACCTTAAATTTGGAAATTTTTGGATTTTATTATTGACATAGAGGGTGAATCTAAAGTGCATAAAGGAAAAAAAATGCTTGAGAAGCCTTAGGGAACCTTGGAACAAAAATTTAATATTTATCAAATTAAGAAAAGTTTAGATAAAAATCCACGGGGACAAAAAGGTAATTTTTTTCTACCTTATAATTTGAGGGGTCTAGGATGGGGTGTATAGAAAACAAAGAAGAGTCAGGAAGGGAGAATTTGGGTTTTTGTGGAAGGAGGAAAAACAAGAAAGTAAAGAGGACGCCAATCGGACACTTTAATGAAAAATTTGGCAAAAGATTTATCTCTACTCCTAGTAAGAGGATCGATGAGTGTCAGTTTTGGTTGTAGGATCGTTCGATTTGACTACGATGTTCCAGGAAAGGATTCTTACAAGTTTCGTGTTGAAACTCGACCATGATTTGTTTCACAATTAGATTCGAGAGATTTATAATTTCGATAAGAAAATAAATTTTTTTTCTAAAATTTGAACTCAATTATTATGGTCTCTATCTTCCTAAACATTAAAAAAAAAATGGCATAGAATTGGTTGATCTCGATATCTTTATTTTTCGTGAAGAAACCAAGTCATTTCTAGTTAACGACTGGAAGATAAAAAACAATCCAAAAAAATAGATTGAAATGCGTCGCTCAGTGAAATCTAGAAAAATTGAATGTTAGAAGAATCGACCATGGATACACAACTGCTGGTGACGAGAGAGAAGCGTATTAGCAAAAAGTAGAAATGTATCACAACGTGGTAGGAATGATGGGTCAACCAGTCAACGAGGACGTGTTGTGAGACACCACTTTACTCGCTAAACCGCACACGACCCAGTCTACCCTTTGTATCTCAAACAGTACCAAAGAACTAGAGTTCGATTCGTGTGCTCAAAATCCTACCCAACATGTTCATTAACCAACGACACACGTCCCACTGTACCTCCGCCAGACGTGTGGTAAACACGCGTAGAGAACATCTTTTGTGCTTGAATATCGCATGGTATGCGCACCTAGAAAACTTCTTTGGTGCTAGAAAAGCACGTGAGAGCGTGTATGGATTTTCTTTTTGTCCTGTAATCCTACTCGAGAAGGCACATGACAAATCTATAAGTAACAACATGAAAATCTACGAAGCAGTACTTGTACAATTCGCTTGCTTATGAATGCATGCTAGTAAAATTAATCCTAGGTAGCTATTCTTGATTAACAACTACCTAGGAAAGTTACTAAAAGGGAAAACAAGCTTGCTAGTTGTTGAAATTTCTTGTCTACTAGTGTAAGTAATCATGCTATGACAATGGATGAGATGTTTATTTATCAGCACTCTAGGTGCTGGATGGATGTCATCGCCCCATTGAGCATGTGTGATTCCTAGTGAATGATTGTGTGATCCTTCCCTTTTGAGAATAAGCAACAGAATCGAATACTGTCTAGGGTAAGCACGTAGATTGGTGGGTCGAGACTTTCTAGGATTTATTCTCCAAGACACTCCCCCTGGGATTTACGACACTAGCCATACACCTGACAATCCTGTGTCCAAGGCTTGTTACTCAGTGGTAGATCGACTACACTGCATTGTGGACAC
>NW_019268676.1:0-10695 GCF_002738365.1 Cucurbita moschata
CTTGTATTTCACGTGGGACATCAATTAGTTGTATTCTCTTTGAACAGGTGCTGTTTGTCTTTTCAAAATTTATCTTTTCGCTGCAATTCCATTTCTCGAAATCTCAAAAATTGGGTCGTGACAAATCTAATTCATGGATTATTTCTAGTATCTACATTATCCATTAACTCTGTTAGTTCTAATTCATGGATTCTCGACAGTGGAGCTTCGAATCATATAGTATCCAAAGCTTTTGTTATGACTGAACCAAAGGCTGCAAACATTTGCAATAAAATTGCCTAACGAAGGAACAACACATGTGTCACTTACGGTCAATGTTTTCTTTAATCCTGGCCTTAAATTAAACAATATTTTATGTGTGTCTCCATTCAATTTAAACATGTTGTCCATTAGCAAACTTACCAATGACTTGAAATGTTGTGTCACCTTCTATCCTGATTCTTGTGTTATGCAGGACTTGGCTAAGGGGAAGATGATTGGCTCGGGTAAACAATTTGGAGGTCTCTATCATATTTCTTAATCTCCAATCAAATCTTTAACTAATCAAGTATCTCAATCATCTAATTTGTGGCATTTACGCCTAGGTCATTCTATTTATTTTTTCCTGTTTTAAATTTCTAACGGATCAATTTCATCTTAATAATGCTACTTTTTCTCATAACTGTAGTATTTGCACGTTAGCAAAATAAACTAGGTTTTTTTTTTTTCAAGAAGTTCAATAACAACACATTCTACCTTTGACATGTTACATTGTGATGTTTGGGGATCTCATAAAATTCCTATCCATTTTGGTTTGCGTTTTCTTCTCACTATTGTTGATGATTTTACTCAATGTACTTGGGTTTTTCTTATGCAACATGAATCAGAAGTACATCATTTGTTTATGAACTTTGTTAAATTCGTTCAAACTCAATTTCATACTACTATCAAGATAGTACGGTCAGACAATGGGACTGAGTTTCTGTCTTTACAACCATTTTTTACTTTGTGTGGCATTGAATTTCAGCGCACTTGTGTCTATACTCCACAACAAAGATGAGTCGTAGAGCGTAAGCATCGTCATATCCTAAATTTAGCTATCATCATATCCTAAATGTAGCTAGGTCTCTCCTCTTTCAGTCACACGTTCCACTTAATTTTTTGGGAGAGTGCATTTTAATTGTTGTTAATCTTATAAATAGAACACCATCACCATTTTTATCTAACAAGACACCCCTTGAAGCACTCTACAAACAACCACCTACATTTCATCTTCTTAAAGTTTTTTAATGTAAATGTTATGCAATTGTAGTACATCCTAAGCAAAAAATTTGAATCTCGGGCAATTTCTTGTGTTTTCGTAGGATATACTGATGGTTACAAAGGCTCCAAGTTGTATGACATACAAGCTCACAAATTATTTATCCACTGTGATGTTAAATTATGTGAAGATGTTTTTCCTTTTTTATCAACTTCACAAACTTTGACATTAGTTCCTTCGACTCTCGTTTTACCACTTCATGATTCATCCTACTCAAACATCTATTCTAATCGTATTCCACTTTCTATTTCGTCATCTCCTCCACCTTCTATTCCTTCTCCAGATTCACCCACTAATTATAATCCTATCCCTCCTGATACACCAGTTTCACTCCGACGTTCTACTCGTACCAAACAACCTCCAGCTTGGCATAATAATCATGAGATGTCTTATGCAGCCAATTATTTAACCTCTAGCTCAAGTCCCAACACGAGCACCAGGCATCCCCTTCATCATTACCTTTCTTTCTCTAGTGTTTTTCCTACTCAACCTTCTTTTCTATCTCTTATTACAGCCCGACATAAGTTAAAACTTATGATGAGGTAGTTGGCGACCCATTATGGCAGTAGGTTATGAATGCTGAAATTGCAACTTTGGAACGTAATTATACTTGGTCTCTCGTTCCTCTACCACCTGGCCATAAAGCTATTGGCTATCGTTGGGTGTACAAGATTAAATAGAACTCTGATGGTTCTGTTGAACGTTATAAAGTTTATCCGGCAGTAAAGGGGTATACTCAGGTTGAAGATATTGATTACAAAGAGACATTTTCTAATACAACAAAGTTTACTACACTTCGTTGCTTACTCACTATTGCTACTTCTCGAAAATGGTTCACACATGAGTTGAGTGTTCCAAATGTATTTCTCCATAGTAATCTTTAAAAAGGGAATGAGGGAAGGAGTGAGGAGAAAATTTTCCCTATTACATAATTAGGACTAGAGACAGAGATTATATTCTCCATTCTTATCCCCTCCTAACTCCCTTGACCCGTCTCGTTCCCGCCTGCCTTAAAGAGAGATTTTTTAAGTTCCATTTCCAAGTTTTATATGTTTCTAAAGATGAAGAAATCTATATATTTTCCATTCCAAACAACAATGGGTTTTATGTCTTCCAAGCTTGGGTGGGTTGAATGTGTTGCTTTCATTTGTTTGATTTATGTAATAACAAATGTCTTTTACTTTTGGATTAGTTTTTTTTTTTTTTTTTGCTAATTGAACTCATTTATTTATGTCATTAGGGTTGCTTTATTTTTGTCTCGTTTCCGAACAATATTGTTGATTCAACTATTAATTTATGACTTGGATAAAACTAATTACTATTTTTGTGTTGTTTTTCTTAGATTTTAAAATTATGTTATCAAATTTTGGGTTTATAATTTAGGCACAGATTAAGTTTATATTTTTCTTAATAGAGTAGATGAAATGAGTTCAATTTAGGGCAAAGTGGTTCTACTTCAATTTCTAATAACATGAGTTGATCAAAACCAATGGATAGTTTATATCTAAAAAGAAAACGTATATATTAAAAAATTTATTTAAAATGACTATTTTTTTTAGAGAATAATAAATGGAGAATTTTGTTGTTATGTTGCATACAAGTGATGCTATGATATCATATACACTATTCTAGGATTATGTTATGTCATAGAACAATGTTATGTTTTCGATATTATTTGATGCATGAACCTTCATGTATCATGTCATGTAAACTATGTTAATACGTACCCTCTATGACTATGAGACATTAGAAAATCATGTATTATGAATGGGAGGTGCATCGAGATACTTTCCCGTTATGATTAGTACAGACACATACCTTACAATTTTATGTTCCTTATGATATTATGTGGGTCTTTTCCCTTCATGGTATTTGGTAGTGTGAGTGTGCACAAGCTCGACGAGCCAGCCCACAGAGTACTCTTATACGAGCCTACCTAGTGGCCAATGTGCACATTCATGGGTCGTGTGTAGGATAGTACAACATATTCAACCCTACTCGGACTGAAAAGCAAAGCCCAAACCCATGACACAATGCATTTATGAAAGGATAGGTCCAACTATATTACACATGATTCATTTTCCGACCCTAATAGTGAGGTTACTTATTGAGTATTTATTAAAGTACTCAAACCATGTGCTACTCTTATTTTCATGTAAAGGTAAGACACCCATTTACAGATGACAACGTCGCTTTGAAGGCCAAGGAACCAAAGTTAAGGTAGTTGCATTCATGTTATTTTTAATGATCCTTAGGTTAGACAAGGGCACTATTTAAACTCATGTTATCTATTTTCCATCCATAACAATATTGTTTTAATAAATTTATTATGAGAAAAACTCAAATCTTTGATCTTTTATTTTTTAAACTAAAAAATTATTATAATTATAGTTTTGATATAACTTCTACCTTAAAAAAATAATAGTTTAGGGATCATCATTGCTCCAACATAAAATCGAACTCAGGGATGTACCTCATATCAACATTGCTAATCTTCAAGATGCTCCAACCGAGAATCGAACTCGGGTCTATATCATGGCAGGATACTATTCTACCAATAGACCACTAGTGCATCTACCTTAAAGAAGATCCATAACGTACTCGTATTTTGGTCATGCAGTTCTTCCGAAGCTTTTCACTTTTAGTGAAACAAAAAGCTTGATAGTCCTACTCGTGAAATTTATAAATATAAACAATGTTGTAACAAACACAAGTTTCAACATTTTGCACTAATATTCAACATTGTCAATCTTCACAAGATGCACCAGCCGAGAATCGAACTCGGGTCTGTACCGTGGCAGGGTACTATTCTACCACTAGACCACTGATGCAGGTACCTTTAGGTATATCCATAACGTACTCGTATTTTTGTCATATAGTTCTACTGAAGCCCTTAGCTTTTAGTTTCACCTCACGATTTAAAAAAAAAAAAAAAAGCTCGATAATGCTACTCGTGAAATCTGTAAATATAAACGATATTGTGACAAACCCAAGTTTGAACATTATGCATTAATATCATTATAGCTAATCTTCAAGATGCACCAGTCGAGAATCGAACTCGGGTCCGTATCGTGGCAAGGTACTCCATACAGTACACATATTTTGGTCATGCAGTTCTTCTGAAGCCCTTAACTTTTTGTTTCACATCTCGATATAAAAACAAAAAGCTCGATAGTGCTACTCGTGAAATCAATAAAGTTAAAAGAAATATTGTACCAAACCCAATTTTGAACATTATGCACTAATATAATAATCATAGCTAATCTTCAAGATGCAAGAGCCGAGAATTGAATTCGGGTCTACATCGTGGCAGGGTACTATTCTACCACTAGACCACTGGTGCATGTACCTTGAGGCATATTCATAACTTACTCGTATTTTGGTCATGCAGTTATTCTGAAGCCCTTAACTCTTAGTTTCACCTCATCTGAAGCCCTTTAACTTTTTGTTTCACCATTTGATTTAAAAACAAAAAGCTCGACACTCGTGAAATCTATAAAGTTAAATGATATATTGTAACAAACCCAAGTGTGAACATTATGCAGTAATATAATAATCATAGCTAAAATTCAAGATGCAAGAGCCGAGAATCGAATCTGGGTCTACATCGTGGCAGGGTACAATTCTACTACTAGACCACTAGTGCATGTACCTTCAGGCATATCCATAACATACTCGTATTTTGGTCATGCAGTTCTTCAGAAGCCCTTAACGTTTAGTTTCACCTCGCGATTTAAAAAAAGAAAAAGCTCGAAAGTGCTACTCGTAAATTCTATAAATATAAACGATTTTGGGACAAACCCAAGTTTGAACATTATGCACTAATATCAGCATTGCCAATCATCAAAATGCACCAGCCGAGAATAAAACTCTAGTCTATACCGTGGCAGAGTACTATTCTACCACTAGACAACTGATGCATGTTCCTTTAGGCATATCCATAACATACTCGTATTTTGGTCATGCAGTTCTTCTAAAGCCCTCAACTTTTAGTTTAACCTCACGATTTCAAAAAAAAAAAAAGCTCGATAGTGCTACTCGTGAAATCTATAAATATAAACGATATTGTGACAAACACAAGTTTAAACATTATTAATTAATATCATCATAGCTAATCTTCAAGATGCACCAGTCGAGAATACAACTCCGGTCCGTATCGTGGACGGGTACTCCATAAAGTACACATATTTTGGTCATGCAGTTTTGTTTTTATGAAGCCCTTAACTTTTTGTTTCACCTCTCGAACAAAAAATAAAAAGCTCGATAGTGCTACTCGTTAAATGATATATTGTAACAAACCCAAGTTTGAACATTATGCACTAATATAATAATCATAGCTAATCTTCAAGATGCAAGAGCCGAGAATTGAATTCGGGTCTACATCGTGGCAGGGTACTATTCTACCACTAGACCACTGGTGCATGTACCTTGAGGCATATTCATAACTTACTCGTATTTTGGTCATGCAGTTATTCTGAAGCCCTTAACTCTTAGTTTCACCTCATCTGAAGCCCTTTAACTTTTTGTTTCACCATTCGATTTAAAAACAAAAAGCTCGACACTCGTGAAATCTATAAAGTTAAATGATATATTGTAACAAACCCAAGTGTGAACATTATGCAGTAATATAATAATCATAGCTAAAATTCAAGATGCAAGAGCCGAGAATCGAATCTGGGTCTACATCGTGGCAGGGTACAATTCTACTACTAGACCACTAGTGCATGTACCTTCAGGCATATCCATAACGTACTCGTATTTTGGTCATGCAGTTCTTCAGAAGCCCTTAACGTTTAGTTTCACCTCGCGATTTAAAAAAAGAAAAAGCTCGAAAGTGCTACTCGTAAATTCTATAAATATAAACGATTTTGGGACAAACCCAAGTTTGAACATTATGCACTAATATCAGCATTGCCAATCATCAAAATGCACCAGCCGAGAATCAAACTCTAGTCTATACCGTGGCAGAGTACTATTCTACCACTAGACAACTGATGCATGTTCCTTTAGGCATATCCATAACATACTCGTATTTTGGTCATGCAGTTCTTCTAAAGCCCTCAACTTTTAGTTTAACCTCACGATTTCAAAAAAAAAAAAAGCTCGATAGTGCTACTCGTGAAATCTATAAATATAAACGATATTGTGACAAACACAAGTTTAAACATTATTAATTAATATCATCATAGCTAATCTTCAAGATGCACCAGTCGAGAATACAACTCCGGTCCGTATCGTGGACGGGTACTCCATAAAGTACACATATTTTGGTCATGCAGTTTTGTTTTTATGAAGCCCTTAACTTTTTGTTTCACCTCTCGAACAAAAAATAAAAAGCTCGATAGTGCTACTCGTTAAATGATATACTATAACAAACCCAAGTTTGAACATTATGCACTAATATAATAATCATAGCTAATCTTCAAGTTGCAAGAGCCAAGAATTGAATTCAAGTCTACATCGTGGCAAAGTACTATTCTACCACTAGACCACTAGTGCATGTACCTTCAGGCATATCCATAACGTACTCATATTTAGGTCATGCAGTTCTTCTGAAGCAAACTTTTAATTTCACCTCACGATTTAAAAAAAGAAAAAGCTCGATAGTGCTACTCGTAAATTCTATAAATATAAACGATATTGTGACAAACACAAGTTTGAACATTATGCACTAATATAATAATCATAGCTAATCTTCAAGATGCAAGAGCCGAGAATTGAATTCCGGTCTACATCGTGGCAGAGTACTATTCTACCACTAGACCACTTGTGCATGTACCTTCAGGCATATCCATAACTTACTCGTATTTTGGTCATGCAGTTCTTCTGAAGCCCTTACATTTTAGTTTCACCTCACGATTTAAAAAAAGAAAAAGCTCGATAGTGCTACTCGTAAATTCTATAAATATAAACGATTTTGTGACAAACTCAAGTTTGAACATTATGCACTAATATCAGCACATCGTGGCAGGGTACTATTCTACCACTAGACCACTGGTGCATGTACCTTCAGGCATATCCATAACGTACTCGTAATTTGGTCATGCAGTTCTTCTGAAGCCCTTAACTTTTAGTTTCACCTCACGATTTAAAAAAAGAAAATCTTGATAGTGCTACTCGTAAATTCTATACATATAAACGATTTTGTGACAAACCCAAGTTTGAACATTATGCACTAATATCAGCATTGCCAATCTTCAAGGTGCACAAGCCGAGAATCAAACTCTGGTCTATACCATGGCAGAGTACTATTCTACCACTAGACCCCTGATGCATGTACCTTTAGGCATATCCATAACATACTCGTATTTTGGTCATGCAGTTATTCTGAAGCCCTCAACTTTTAGTTTCACCTCACGATTTCAAAAAAAAAAAACAAGCTCGATAGTGCTACTCGTGAAATCAATAAATAAAAACGATATTGTGACAAACACAAGTTTAAACATTATTAATTAATATCATCATAGCTAATCTTCAAGATGCACCAGTCGAGAATACAACTCGGGTCCGTATTGTGGACGGGTACTCCTTAAAGTACACATATTTTGGTCCTGCAGTTCTTCTGAAGCCCTTAACTTTTTGTTTCACCTCTCGATTAAAAAACAAAAAGCTCGATAGTGCTACTCGTTAAATGATATACTATAACAAACCCAAGTTTGAACATTATGCACTAATATAATAATCATAGCTAATCTTCAAGATGCAAGAGCCAAGAATTGAATTCAAGTCTACATCGTGGCAAAGTACTATTCTACCACTAGACCACTGGTGCATATACCTTTAGGCATATCCATAGCGTACTCATATTTAGGTCATGCAATTCTTCTGAAGCAAACTTTTAATTTCACCTCATGATTTAAAAAAAGAAAAAGCTCGATAGTGCTACTCGTAAATTCTATAAATATAAACGATTTTGTGACAAACTCAAGTTTGAACATTATGCACTAATATCATCATTACAAATCTTCAAGATGCACCAACTGAGAATCGAACTCGGGTCTGTATCGTGGCTAGGTTCTATTCTACCACTAGACCACTAGTGTAGACATATCCATAACTTACTCGTATTTTGGTCATGCAGTTCTTCTGAAGCCCTTTAACTTTTAGGTTCACCTAATGATTTAAAAAAAGAAAAAGCTCGATAGTGCTACTAGTAAATTAAATAAATATAAACTAATCTTCAAGATGCAAGAGCCGAGAATTGTATTCCAGTCTACATCGTGGCAGGGTGCTATTCTACCACTAGACCACTGGTGCATGTACCTTCAGGCATATCCATAACTTACTCGTATTTTGGTCATGCAGTTCTTCTAAGCCCTTAACTTTTAGTTTCACTACACGATTCAAAAAAAGAAAAAGCTCGATAGTGCTACTCGTAAATTCTTAAAACCAAAGTTTGAACATCATGCACTCACCAGCCGAGAATCAAACTCAAGTCTGTACCGTGGCAGGGTACTATTCTACAACAAGACCACTGATGCATGTACCTTTAGGCACATCCATAACTTACTCATATTTTGGTCATGCAGTTCTTCTGAAGCCCTTAACTTTTATGTTCACCTCACAATTTAAAAAATGAAAAAGTTCGATACTGCTACTCGTAAATTCTATAAATATAAACGATATTGTGACAAACCCAAGTTTGAAAATCATGCATTAATATCATCATTGCAAATCTTCAAGATGCACCAGCCGAGAATCAAACTCGGGTTTGTACCGTGGCATGGTACTATTCTACCACTAGACCACTGGTGCATGTACCCTCACGCATATCCATAACTTACTCGTAATTTGGTCATGCAGTTCTTCTGAAGCCCTTAACTTTTATGTTGACCTCACGATTTAAAAAACGAAAAAGTTCGATAGTGCTACTCGTAAATTCTATAAATATAAACAATATTGTGACAAACCCAGGTTTGAACATCATGCATTAATATCATCATTGCAAATCTTCAAGATGCATCAGCCGAGAATCAATCTCGGTTCTGTACCGTTGCAGGGTACTATTCTACCAGGTTCTGTACCGTTGCAGGGTACTATTCTACCACTAGACCACTAGTGCATGTACCTTCAGGCATATCCTTAACTCACTCGCATTTTTGTCATGCAATTCTTCTGAAGCCCTTAGCTTTTAGTTTCACCTCACGATTTAAAAAAAGAAAAAGCTCGATAGTGCTACTCGTAAATTCTATAAATATAAACGATATTGTGACAAACCCAGGTTTGAACATCATGCATTAATATCATCATTGCAAATCTTCAAGATGCATCAGCCGAGAATCAAACTCAGGTCTGTATCGTTGCAGGGTACTATTCTACCACTAGACCACTAGTGCATGTACCTTCAGGCATATCCATAACTTACTCGTATTTTCGTATTTTTGTCATGCAATTCTTCTGAAGCCGTTAGCTTTTAGTTTCACCTCACGATTTAAAAAAAGAAAAAGCTCGATAGTGCTACTCGTAAATTCTATAAATATAAACGCTATTGTGACAAACCCAAGTTTGAACATCATGCACTAATATCATCATTGCCAATCTTCAAGATGCACCAGCCGAGAATCGAACTCTGGTCTGTATCGTGGTAGGGTACTATTCTACCACTAGACCACTGGTACATGTAACTTTCGGCATATCCATAACTTACTCGTATTTTGGTCATGCAGTTCTTCTGAAGCCCTTAACTATTATGTTCACCTCACGATTTAAAAAACGAAAAAGTTCGATAGTGCTATTCGTAAATTCTATAAATATAAACGATATTGTGACAAACCCAAGTTTGAACATTATGCATTAATATCATTATAGCTAATCTTCAAGATGCACCAGTCGAGAATGAAACTCGGGTTCGATCGTGGCAGGGTACTCCATACAGTACACATTTTGGTCATGCAGTTCTTCTGAAGCCCTTAACTTTTTGTTTCACATCTCGATATAAAAACAAAAAGCTTGATAGTGCTACTCGTGAAATCTATAAAGTTAAAAGAAATATTGTACCAAACTCAATTTTGAACATTATGCACTAATATAATAATCATAGATAATCTTCAAGATGCAAGAGCCGAGAATTTAATTCGGGTCTACATCGTGCAAGCGCCAAGGAATCTCATTTACATGCACTTAAAAGAATATTTTAATATTTGCTTCTACCTATTAATTTAGGATGATAGTATCCTAGAAATATTGAGTTTAAATTGGTAGGATATTCTGATGCGGATTTTATGATGATATATTAGAATGCATTGATATGATTATTTGGACATTTGTATTATTTTAGGTTTTCTTATTTTCATATTATTTGGACATGGCCAAAGCGACTTTTTTGTTTTAGGAACGAATCTCGAAGAGGCACTCGGGACAACAAGGGTAGATGATTAATGAGGAATCAATTAGAA
>NW_019268676.1:16603-24806 GCF_002738365.1 Cucurbita moschata
TCTTTTCATCGCAGTTTGATTTCTCGAGATCCAACATTGGTTTGAGAGGGGAAGGAAGCATTTCTTATAACTAGGGTGTGAATACCTCTATGAGATCGTGAGGTAACGGGACAAAGTGGACAATATCTTATAAAAAAGTATTCCTTATAAAGGAGTCGCTTTGCTAGTACAAAAAGATGAACTTTTGGTAGCTTAGGAGATTCAAACTCTCGCGAGGAAAACCCATGTACTTAGTAGGCACACGCCTTAACCACTCGTTCAAAGCAACTTTTTTATTTTAGGATTGAATCTCGAAGAGATACTAGGGACAACAAAGGTAGATGATTAATGAGGAATCAGTTAGAACTTCGAGACCTACACGGTAGCTTAGAGCGCAGTAAAGGGTAAACCCAAACTTCCTGTACACCAAAGGAAAGTCGTGGAAACCTGGTAGTAGAAGGAAGCTATGCGGGCTTACAAGTAGGTTGGTTACTAAGTATATTTTTATACTTACACCTTTCTCCTTTTCTAGTTTAGTTACTTGTCAAGGCGGGGAGATACTCGGGAGCTATACTATCACAAAGGGGTGTCGACTCGGAGTGTATGTTAGTTGTATTCGACCTCGGACATCAATTAGTTGTATAATTTTTTCGGTTGATTTTGAATTCTTTTGTATTCCAAGCCCTTTTTCCAGTATGTAAATAACTTTGAAATTTCAGACCCAGGTGTTGTATGTCTTTTAGAGTGTAAAAGATTTTATCTTTTTATCGCTTCCATCCCAGATTCAACATATTTGAGAGGGAACAAAACATTCCACACATAAGGGTGTGAATACCTCTATGAGGTCGTGAAGTAAGGAGCCAAAGTGGACAACATGTTTTTGCGATGGCCTTTGGCTAGTACAAAAAAATAAACTTTTCGTCGCCTGAGCGATTCGAGCTCTCACAGGGAAACCCCATGTACTTAGCGAGCACACGCCTTAACCACTCGACCAAAGCGACTTTTTATTTTAGGAACAAATCTCGAAGAGACACTAGGGAAAACAATGATAAATGATTAATAAGGAATTAATTAGAACTTCAGGACATACAAAGGGCCTACAAGTAGGTTGGTTACTTAGTATATTTGTATACTTACACCTTCTCCTTTTCTAGTGTAGAGGTCAAGGTGGGGAGATGGAAACTTAGTGGAAGAAGGAAGCGATGATTTTTTCTAGTGTACTGGTCAAGGTGGGGAGCTGCTCGGGAGCTCTACTACCACAAAGGGGTTTCGACTCGGAGTGTTGATTAAAGTGTAAAATATTTATCTTTTTCATCGCCTGAGAAGTTCGAACTCTCGCAGGGAAACCCCATGTACTTAGCAGGCACACGCCTTAACCACTCGCCCAAAGAACCTTTTTTGTTTTAGGAACGAATATCGAAGAGGCACTAGGGACAAAAAAGGTAGATGATTAATGAGGAATCAATTAGAACTTCGGGACATACACGGTAGCTTAGAGCGCAGTAAAGGGTAAGCCCAACGTCCTATAGACCAAAGGAAAGCCGTGGAAACCTAGTATTAGAAGGAAGCGATGAGGGCCTACAAGTAGGTTGGTTCCTAAGTAAATTTTTATACTTACACGTTTCTCCTTTTCTAGTGTATTGGTCAAGGTGGGGAGATGCTCTGGAGCTCTACTATCATAGAGGGGTGTCGACCCGGAGTGTTTTAGTTGTATTCGACCTGGGCCATGAATTAGTTGTATAATTTTTTGGGTTCGATTTTGAATTCTTTTCGTCAAATCTTGGTGGAAAACATGGTGTGATTAGCAAGCACACACCTTGACCACTTATTTAAAATGACTTTATGGTTTTATGAATAGTAGTCTTGAAGAGACACTAGTAGAGGAGTGTCGACCCGGAATGTTTGTTACTTGTATTTCACGTGGGACATCAATTAGTTGTATTCTCTTTGAACAGGTGCTGTTTGTCTTTTCAAAATTTATCTTTTCGCTGCAGTTCCATTTCTCGAAATCTCAAAAATTGGGTCGTGACAAATCTAATTCGTGGATTATTTCTAGTATCTACATTATCCATTAACTCTGTTAGTTCAAATTCATGGATTCTCGACAGTGGAGCTTCGAATCATATAGTATCCAAAGCTTTTATTATGACTGAACCAAAGGCTGCAAACATTTGCAATAAAATTGCCTAACGAAGGAACAACACATGTGTCACTTACGGTCAATGTTTTCTTTAATCCTGGCCTTAAATTAAACAATATTTTATGTGTGTCTCCATTCAATTTAAACATGTTGTCCATTAGCAAACTTACCAATGACTTGAAATGTTGTGTCACCTTCTATCCTGATTCTTGTGTTATGCAGGACTTGGCTAAGGTGAAGATGATTGGCTCGGGTAAACAATTTGGAGGTCTCTATCATATTTCTTAGTCTCCAATCAAATCTTTAACTAATCAAGTATCTCAATCATCTAATTTGTGGCATTTACGCCTAAGTCATTCTATTTATTTTTTCCTGTTTTAAATTTCTAACGGATCAATTTCATCTTAATAATGCTACTTTTTCTCATAACTGTAGTATTTGCACGTTAGCAAAATAAACTAGGTTGTTTTTTTTCAAGAAGTTCAATAACAACACATTCTACCTTTGACATGTTACATTGTGATGTTTGGGGATCTCATAAAATTCCTATCCATTTTGGTTTGCGTTTTCTTCTCACTATTGTTGATGATTTTACTCAATGTACTTGGGTTTTTCTTATGCAACATGAATCAGAAGTACATCATTTGTTTATGAACTTTGTTAAATTCGTTCAAACTCAATTTCATACTACTATCAAGATAGTACGGTCAGACAATGGGACTGAGTTTCTGTCTTTACAACCATTTTTTACTTTGTGTGGCATTGAATTTCAGCGCACTTGTGTCTATACTCCCCAACAAAGATGAGTCATAGAGCGTAAGCATCGTCATATCCTAAATGTAGCTATCATCATATCCTAAATGTAGCTAGGTCTCTCCTCTTTCAGTCACACATCCCACTTAATTTTTTGGGAGAGTGCATTTTAATTGTTGTTAATCTTATAAATAGAACACCATCACCATTTTTATCTAACAAGACACCCCTTGAAGCACTCTACAAACAACCACCTACATTTCATCTTCTTAAAGTTTTTTAATGTAAATGTTATGCAATTGTAGTACATCCTAAGCAAAAATTTGAATCTCGGGCAATTTCTTGTGTTTTCATAGGATATACTGATGGTTACAAAGGCTCCAAGTTGTATGACATACAAGCTCACAAATTATTTATCCACTGTGATGTTAAATTATGTGAAGATGTTTTTCCTTTTTCATCAGCTTCACAAACTTTGACATTAGTTCCTTCGACTCTCGTTTTACCACTTCATGATTCATCCTACTCAAACATCTATTCTAATCCTATCCCACTTTCTATTTTGTCATCTCCTCCACTTTCTATTCCTTCTCCAGATTCACCAACTAATTATAATCCTATCCCTCCTGATACACCAGTTTCACTCCGATGTTCTACTCGTACCAAACAACCTTCAGCTTGGCATAATAATTATGAGATGTCTTATGCAGCCAATTATTTAACCTCTAGCTCAAGTCCCAACATGAGCACCAGGCATCCCCTTCATCATTACCTTTCTTTCTCTAGTGTTTTTCCTACTCAATCTGCTTTTCTATCTCTTATTACAGCCCGACATAAGTTAAAACTTATGATGAGGTAGTTGGCGACCCATTATGGCAGCAGGCTATGAATGCTGAAATTGCAACTTTGGAACGTAATCATACTTGGTCTCTCGTTCCTCTACCACCTGGCCATAAAGCTATTGGCTATCGTTGGGTGTACAAGATTAAACACAACTCTGATTGTTCTGTTGAACGTTATAAAGTTTATCCGGCAGTAAAGGGGTATACTCAGGTTGAAGATATTGATTACAAAGAGACATTTTCTAATACAACAAAGTTTACTACACTTCGTTGCTTACTCACTATTGCTACTTCTCGAAAATAGTTCACACATCAGTTGAATGTTCAAAATGTATTTCTCCATAGTAATCTTTAAACAGGGAATGAGGGAAGGAGTGAGGAGAAAATTTTCCCTATTACATAATTAGGACTAGAGACCGAGATTATATTCTCCATTCTTGTCCCCTCCTAACTCCCTTGACCTGTCTCGTTCCCTGCCTCAAAGAGAGATTTTTTAAGTTCCATTTCCAAGTTTTATATGTTTCTAAAGATGAAGAAATCTATATATTTTCCATTCCAAACTCCAATGGGTTTGATGTCTTCCAAGCTTGGGTGGGTTGAATGTGTTGCTTTCATTTGTTTTATTTATGTAATAACAAATGTCTTTTACTTTTGGATTAGTTTTTTTTTTTTCTCGCTAATTGAACTAATTTATTTATGTCATTAGGGTTGCTTTATTTTTGTCTCGTTTCCCAACATTATTGTTGATTCAACTATTTATTTATGACTTGGACTATATTTTTGTGTTGTTTTTCTTAGATTTTAAAATTATGTTATCAAATTTTGGGTTTATAATTTAGGCACAGATTAAGTTTATATTTTTCTTACTAGAGTAGATGAAATGAGTTCAATTTAGGGCAACGTGGTTCTACTTCAATTTCTAATAACACGAGTTGATCAAAACCAATGGATAGTTTATATCTAAAAATAAAACGTATATATTAACAAATTTATTTAAAATGACTATTTTTTTTAGAGAATAATAAATGGAGAATTATGTTGTTATGTTGCATAAGTGATGCTATGATATCACACTATTCTAGGATTATGTTATGTCATAGAACAATGTTATGTTTTCGATATTATTTGCATAAGTGATGCTATGATATCACACTATTCTAGGATTATGTTATGTCATAGAACAATGTTATGTTTTCGATATTATTTGATGCATGAACCTTCATGTATCATGTCATGTAAACCATGTTAATACGTACCCTCTATGACTATGAGACATTAGAAAATCATGTATTATTAATGGGAGGTGCATCGAGATACTTTCCCGTTATGATTAGTACAGACACATTCCTTACAATTTTATGTTCCTTATGATATTATGTGGGTCTTTTCCCTTCATGGTATTTGGTAGTGTGAGTGTGCACAAGCTCGACGAGCCAGCCCACAGAGTACTCTTATACGAGCCTACCTGGTGGCCAATGTGCACATTCATGGGTTGTATGTAGGATAGTACAACATATTCAACCCTGCTCGGACTGAAAAGCAAAGCCCAAACCCATGTCACAATGCATTTATGAAAGGATAGGTCCAACTATATTACACATGATTCATTTTCAGTGAGGTTACTTATTGAGTATTTATTAAAGTACTCAAACCATATGCTACTCTTATTTTCATGTAAAGGTAAGACACCCATTTACAGATGACAACGTCGCTTTGAAGGCCAAGGAACCAAAGTTAAGGTAGTTGCATTCAAGTTATTTTTAATGATCCTTAAGTAAGACAAGGGCACTATTTAAACTCATCTTATCTATTTTCCATCCATAACAATATTGTTTTAATAAATTTATTATGAACATTTAAGCCTATAGCACCGTTTATGAAACGTTATAAATGAATTCTTTCATGCATAGTAATCATGTCATGTATGCAGTTGCCGATAAATCAAATTTTAATTTCATTTCGAATATTTTGAATAAAATTGAAACTCAAGGTTAAAATAAATACAACAACAAACCTAAAGGGATATGAAATGAGAAATTAACTCCAAATGTAAATTTGTCAACTTAATAAGGATTGTTTTAAATTTATGTTACTGTTGTAAATTTGGCTCTATTTCTCAACACCAATATCTTGTTTAATGTTGAGGTATTAGTGTTGAGAAAAACTCAAATCTTTGATCTTTTTTTTTTAAACTAAAAAATTATTAGAATTATAGCTTTGATATAACACACACAAGAAATTAAATACCATATACATTTTTAAAGAAAAAAGGAAATAGGGATTAAAAGTGTTTGTCTTTTGTATAAATGCACGTCATGGCTCCAACATAGAATAAAACTCAAGTATGTACCTCACAATATCAACATAGCTATTCTTCAAGATGCTCCAATCGAGAATCGAACTCGGGCCTATATTGTAGCAGGATACTATTCTACCAATAGACCAATGGTGCATCTACCTTAAAGAAGATCCATAACGTACTCGTATTTTGGTCCTGCAGTTCTTCCGAAGCCCTTCACTTTTGGTTTCACTTCTCGATTTAAAAACAAAAGGTTCGATAGTCCTACTCGTGAAATTTAAACAATGTTGTGACAAACACAAGTTTGAACATTATGCCAATCTTCAAGATGCACCAGCCAAGAATCGAACTCGGGTCTATACCGTGGCAGGGTATTATTCTACCACTAGACCACTGGTGCAGGTACCTTCAGGCATATCCATAACGTACTCGTATTTTGGTCATGCAGTTCTTCTGAAGCCCTTAACGTTTAGTTTCACCTCACGATTTAAAAAAAAAAAGCTCGATAGTGCTACTCGTGAAATCTATAAAGTTAAAAGAAATATTATACCAAACCAAATTTTGAACATTATGCACTAATATAATAATCATAGCTAATCTTCAAGATGCAAGAACCGAGAATTAAATTTGGGTCTACATCGTTGCAGGGTACTATTCTACCACTAGACCACTGGTGCATGTACCTTCAGGCATATCCATAACGTACTCGTATTTTGGTCATGCAGTTCTTCTAAAGCCCTTAACTTTTAGTTTCACCTCACGATTTAAAAAAAGAAAAAGCTCGATAGTGCTACTCGTAAATTCTATAAATATAAACGATATTGTGACAAACCCAAGTTTGAAACATCATGCACTAATATCATCTTTGCCAATCTGAAAGATGCACTAGCCAAGAATCGAACTCGAGTATGTACAATGGTAGGATACTATTCTACCACTAGACCACTGGTGCATGTACCTTCAGGCATATCCATAACTTACTCGTATTTTGGTCATGCAACTCGGGTCTGTACCGTGGCAGGGTACTATTCTACCACTAGACCACTGGTGCATGTACCTTCAGGCATATCCATAACTTACTCGTAATTTGGTCATGCAGTTCTTCTGAAGAAAAAGTTTGATACCCAAGTTTGAACATCATGCATTAATATCATCATTGCCAATCTTCAAGATGCATCAACAAAAAATCGAACTCGGGTCTGTACCCAGGCAAGATACTATTCTACCACTAAACCACTAGTGCATGTACCTTTAGGCATATCCATAACTTACTCGTATTTTTGTCATGCAATTTTTCTGAAGCCCTTAGCTTTTAGTTTCACCTCACGATTTAAAAAAAGAAAAAGCTCGATAGTTCTACTCGTAAATTCTATAAATATAAACGCTATTGTGACAAACCCAAGTTTGAACATCGTGCACTAATATCATCATTGCCAATCTTCAAGATGCACCAGTCGAGAATCAAACTCGGGTCTGTACCGTGGCAGGGTACTATTCTACCACTAGACCACTAGTGCATGTAACTTCAGGCATATCCATAACTTACTCGTATTTTTGTCATGCAGTTCTTCTGAAGCCCTTAACTTTTATGTTCACCTCACGATTTAAAAAAAGAAAAAGTTCGATAGTGCTATTCGTAAATTCTATAAATATAAACGATATTGTGACAAACCCAAGTTTGAAACATCATGCACTAATATCATCTTTACTAATCTGCAAGATGCACTAGCCAAGAATCGAACTCAAGTATGTACCATGGTAGGGTACTATTCTACCACTAGACCACTGGTGCATGTACCTTCAGGCATATCCATAACTTACTCGTATTTTGGTCATGCAACTCGGGTCTGTACCGTGGCACGGTACTATTCTACCACTAGACCACTGGTGCATGTACCTTCAGGCATATCCATAACTTACTCGTAATTTGGTCATGCAGTTCTTCTGAAGAAAAAGTTTGATACTCAAGTTTGAACATCATGCATTAACAAAAAATCGAACTCGGGTCTGTACCCTGGCAAGGTACTATTCTACCACTAAACCACTAGTGCATGTACCTTTAGGCATATCCATAACTTACTCGTATTTTTGTCATGCAATTTTTCTGAAGCCCTTAGCTTTTAGTTTCACCTCACGATTTAAAAAAAGAAAAAGCTCGATAGTTCTACTCGTAAATTCTATAAATATAAA
>NW_019268676.1:39059-41508 GCF_002738365.1 Cucurbita moschata
TATCGTGGCAGGGTACTCCATAAAGTACACATATTTTTGTCATGCAGTTCTTCTGAAGCCCTTAACTTTTGGTTTCACCTCTTGTGAAATCTATAAAGTTAAATGATATATTGTAACAAACCCAAGTTTGAACATTATGCGCTAATATCATCATAGCTAATCTTCAAGATGCAAGAGCCGAGAATTGAATTTGGGTTTGCATCGTGGCAAGGTACTATTCTACTACTAAAAAAAAATAGCTCCATGGTGATATATTGTTAAAAATCGAAGTTTAAACATTATGCACTATTATCATCATAGCTAATTTTCAAGATGCAACAGTTGAGAATCGAACTTGAGTCTATACTATGGTAGGATACTATTATACCACTAGACTATTGGTTCTTCTACCTTTAAGCACATCCATAACATACTCGTATTTTGGTCATGCAATTCTTCCGAAGCCCACCTCTCAATTTAAAAATAAAAGGCTCGATAGTGGTACTTGTGAAATCTATAAATTTAAATGATATATAGTGTAAAAAGACACAAGTTTGAACATTATGCACTATTATCATCGATAGCTAATCTTCAAGATGCAACAGTCAAGAATATTGAACTCGGGTCTATACTGTGGCAGGGTATTACTCTACCACTAGACTACCTTTAGGCACATCCATAACATACTCGTATTTTTGTCATGCAGTTGTTACGAAGCCCTTAAACTCGTGAAATCTATAAATTTAAATGATATTGTGACAAACCTAAGTTTGAAAATTATGCAGTAATATCATCATAGAAAATCTTCAAGATGTACCAGCCGAGAATCTAACTTGAGTCTATACCGTGGCAGGGTACTATAACACCACTAGACCACTAGTGCATCTACCTTTAGGCATATCCATAATGGACTCGTATTTTGGTAATGCTGTTCTTCTGAAGACCTTAACTTTTAGTTCCACCACTCGATTTAAAAAATAAGGCTCCATAGTGCTACTCGTGAAATCTATAAATTTAAATGATACTGTAACAAACCGATGTTTGAACATTATGCACGAATATCATCATAGCTAATGTTCAAGATGCACCAGCAGAGAATCAAACTTGGGTCTTTATCGTGGCAAGGTACTATTCTACCACTAGACCAGTAGTGCATGTACTTTGGGCATATACATAACTTTTAGTTTCACCTCTTGATTGAAAAACAAAAAGCTCGATAGTGCTACTTGTGGATATTATGAAAAAACCAAGTTCGAACATTATGCACTATTATCATCATTGCTAATCTGATGCACCAACCGAGAATCAAACTCTGGTCTGTATTGTGGAAGGGTACTATTTCTACCACTAGACCACTAGTGCATGTACCTTTGGGCATATCCATAATGTACTCGTATTTTGATCATGCAGTTCTTCCGAAGCCCAACTTATAGCTTCACCTTGCGATTTAAAAAAAAAAAGCTCCATAGTGCTACTCGTGAAATCTATAAATTTAATGATATATTGAAACAAACCGAAGTTTGAACATTATGCACTAATTATCATCATATCTAAACTTCATTCAAGATGCAAGAGCCGAGAATCGAACTCTAGTCTGTATCGTGGAAGGGTACCATTCTATCACTAGACCAGTGGTGCATCTACCAGTAGACATATTCATAACTTACTCGTATTTTGGTCATGCAGTTCTTCTGAAGCCCTTAACTTTTAGTCTCACCTCTTGATTTAGAAGAAAAAAAAACTGGATAGTTCTACTTGTGAAATCTATAAATTTAAATAATATTGTGACAAACCCAAGTTTGAGCATGGACTAATATCATCATAGCTAATCTTTAAGATGCACCAACCGTGAATCAAACTCGAGTCTGTACTGTGGCAGGGTGGTAAAACCCAACTTTGAGTATTATGGACTAATATCATCATAGCTAATCTTTAAGATGCACCAACCGAGAATAGGCATATCCATAAGGTACTCGTATTTTGGTTATGCAGTTCTTCCGAAGCTAGTGCTACTCGTGAAATCTATAAATTTAAATGAAGTTTGAAAATAATGCATTAATAATCAAATAGTTAATCTTCAAGATGCACCATCGAACACTCGGGTCTATACCGTGGTAGGGTACTATTCTACCACTAGACCACTGGTGCATCTATCTTTAAGCATATCCATAATAAACTCGTATTTTGGTCATGCAGTTCTTCCGAAGCCCTTAACTTTTAGTTTCACCTCTCGATTTAAAAAATAAAAGCTCCATAGCGTTACTCGTGAAATCTATAAATTTAAATGATATATTGTAACGAACACAAGTTTGAACATTATGCACTAATATCATCATAGCTAATCTTCAAGATGCATGAGCCGAGAATCGAACTCAGGTCCGTATCGTGGCAGGGTACTCCATAAAGTACTTGTATTTTGGTCATGCAGTTCTTCTGAAGCCCTTGACTTTTAGTTTCACCACTCGATTTT
>NW_019268676.1:44503-48221 GCF_002738365.1 Cucurbita moschata
AGAGTTATCAATGAAGCGTACCTTTCCAACAATAGATGTGTCGAGCTCACGAAAGACCCTCCTTTCTCCTGACATGTGGTTGCTTGCTCCAGTATCTAGGAACGAGGAATTTTCAGCTCCAATATTGTCTGGTGGCGGCACTATAGTTTCATTCAACATCACAAAATTAGGCTCTTTGTCATGTGTGGTTTTAATTTCACACGCCTCTATCATCAGCAGTGAAGACTCCTCATCCTTTTGCATCTCTATCAGGTTGAGTTGTTCGTCTTTTGTGGAACACTTTGATGCGAAAGTGTCCCATTTTCTGACACCTGAAACATTTAATTTTACTTTTGTCAAATCTCTTCTTTTGAGTTTGCGACTCTCCTTCATCTCCTCGATGCCAGTCACTTCTCCCACGGCCTCTCCATCTTCCGCGACCCCGTCCCCTACCTCCTCTGGAACTGCCTTGATCCTTCCATTCTTTCTTTGAGGATTTTGCAGTCTCTCGTTCCTTCCATTCTGTATGAGTGAGGAGAACGGTTTCATCTTTTTCTCCAAACTCTTGCAACCTTTCTTCATGTGCCTTGAGTGATCCAATAATCTCATCAACGGATTTCGTTTTGAGATCACTGAACTCCTCAATCGTTGAGGTAATTTGAAGAAACTTTGCAGAGGTGGATCGTAGAAGTTTCTTAACTACTTGGATATCATCCACAGTATTGCCGAGGCCTCTCAATTTGTTGACGATAATGGTGAATTTTCCAGAATACTCATCAATACTTTCTGAATCACCCATCCTCAATGCTTCAAACTCCCGTCAGAGAGTCTGCGTTCTAACTTCTTTCACTCTTTCCGCACCTAGATTCATATTTTTTAGCATGATCCAGGCTTCCTTGGCCGTTTTCTTGGCACCAAACTGTAGCAACGTATCTTCTCAAATACTTTGATAAATAGCTGCTAAAGCCATCTTATCTTTACAGTTATCTACTGTTTCGGGTGACTCAATTGCCTCCCAAACACCTTGTGCCATCATAAATACCTCCATCTTAATCGCCCAAGCTGCATAGTTGCATTTTGTCAGCATCGGGTATTTGAGTGTGACAGATCCCTCCTTTCTTGAATCCGTACACTCACCTCATGTGAGGCATCACCTTCTATCGCATCGGTGTTTTGGCTCCTGTCACTCGATTCCTGTCTCATTTTTTGATCTCTCTCCCTTCTTGACCGCTCAATCTCTAAGTGAGACATGATTGAAAACTGGCCTTGATCTTAACGCTCTGATACCAATTGTAAGAAAAAAACGCAATAGAAGGGGAGAATAAATGAAGACACACAAATTATTTCTTGTTTTTGTGGTGTCTTTAGAACTTGGCACCATTTTCTTTATATACTAAAAAATTTACCTATTTCTCCTACAAATCAGCAAGCACTCCACCACTCCTTCCACTCCTACTACTCCACTCCCTACAAACTAGTTCCTTCCCCTACTTACAATATTTCCGACTTTTTTTCATGGAGAAATAAACAACAGAAATAAAATAATAATAATAAAAAAACAAATAATAAAAACAAGTTTATAACCAACACACAATCCATGGACCGATTGTGTCTCTGAGAAAGTCATCAAGGATGATGAATAGTTTAGGTGGAGGAGAATTTCACAACAATGCTACGAAAAGAGTAGGTTTTGACCCTCATATAACGATAGACGAAGCAGTGACCCTCAAATGGTGCCCATCCAGTCGCAAGAGTGCCAAGACAGATGAGTGCCATGATGTGACCGAGGAGGATGGTGCATCATCTAACACACCAAAGAGATCTTCATTAAAGCCAAATTGAGGCATATGAAAAACAGAGGCAATGATGTCGACATGAGAAACAAAGATAGGTTTGATAAAGGGTCGGGTAGGGCCCCGGGAAGGTTCCAAAAGAAGTTTGGGCATGTGGGTCTAGAATGAAATCCTTCCATATGAAACATGAAAGATCACCAAATTTGGGTGTAAATCGGACACTAGACATGCGCTCCATGAGACCATATGACTATTCGTCAAAATCATGCTTACTCCTACTCGACAAAAAAGGCCTGAAAATGCACTTTAGGGGGGAGGTATGGTGTCAGCTCTCTACACCCCCTAACCATATGGCCTATGCAACCTACCTTGTAGCATATACTTGTGTCACAGTGAGATGGAGCGTTGCAAGACTAGTGTCTTAGGTGTCTTGCTTAAAAATATGTCTTTCAAGGATAGTGTTGGACAACAGGAGTGTACCGACACTGCGCCCTCACCCATGTGTCAGAGGTTTGTATATGCACAGGCTATTTGGTATGAAGTCAATAAATTATATGACATGGATATGGGAGGGTGCAATGCCTCAATAGAGCTTGGATGGATTGATATTTGAGTGGCCTAGACAATATGAGCGAAACACGGTTTCATCCTCGATTGACATGTCTGAGTAAGCTACGATGTCGATGGCATCATGGGACTTAAGATGGCATCATGACATGAAGGACATGCCAGGAACCAAGATGCAAAATCAAGATGCAACAACACATATGAATGACCTTTACTCTGAGTAGAGGCAAAGTTGTGTTGCATGGCTTGGCCTAGTATAGAAGCAAGTTAGTTAAGGTCGCAGATGATTGAGCATTAACACACGGGCGGCATGTGTGTTCGAACAAGTTTAGATTCTGCACAAGTTGTGTTCAATATGCATAGGCAAATCTAAATACTTGTCATGAGCGTGTTGAGATCGGATGTCGTATGATTAAAAATATAGTATTGTGACATGCTACAACTATGCGGAGAACTCGAGACCGCAACCTGATCGTTTGCATTCAACTCGAATAATACCTAGAAACCATGTACTTGATCCAATAACCCCGACCCGATTTGATCCCTACGAGCCAATGAGAACACACCACTTGCCAAGAGTGTAATGCATGTTTTCTCTAGAGGCACATATGTACTCCTGCATGCACAACCTTCTGTGCACGTGAGCAATGCATGAGTTTTTTTTTTTTTTTTATTGTCGTGTTTGACCTCCATTCGATTATTTTCCAATCTAATTTTGATACTAACCCTATTATAAATTGAATTATGACCTAGTAGAAAAATCTCACAAATTTCAGAGCTCTTAAGATACAAAAATAACAATAATAATAATAAATAGTTTGAGAAGACATGCATAGCCAGCACAATTTTCTCAAGTAATACTTGTCTGGATCCCAAGCATGCAAGCATATCTTACCTTAGGTAGTTAGAATATGCATGTTTAAAACCTTGGAATGACGTTTCTAAATGAAAACGCAAGTATGTTATATAAAATTGCCAAAATACCACCAGGATAAGAATTTATGATGCATGTCGATTTTAATATTTTTTGTTATGCTAGAATGGAGAATGGGTTATTTTAATCTGCAATTCGAGCCATTGATGGATTTTACCTCTCCGTTGAGCTTGTATGAGTGCATGATATAGTATGTTTAGCTCCATGAGATTGATTGTGTGTTCTCTTTATAGAGCATGCTTTTCTTCTCAGAGATCAGATTAGAGCGCTAGAGTTAGGTTGGCTGGACGATAACCTAGGTCAGGATGCCTCTAGTAGACTGAGGACCTTATGATTGTGAGTGGAGGTCAACAAAAACTAAGAAAACTTGAGGAGTCAGGTACTCTGAAAGTGAAAGTTAGCATGAAGCTACCTAGTCCTCTTAACAACCTAGCGGACCTCAACA
>NW_019268676.1:51891-68280 GCF_002738365.1 Cucurbita moschata
CCCGTTGAGTTTTTTTACTTGTATATATGTATTATACATTATGTCTTAACCCTAGGTGTTTAACTGTGTGTTTTCCTTGTAAAGCGAGTTTATCTATTTAGTTTATCTACTCTTTATTTCTCATATAGTTAGATTATTTTTAGCTATTTAGTTTATCTACTCTTTATTTCTCATATAGTTAGATTATTTTTAGCTATTTAGTTTATCTACTCCTTATTTCTCATATAGTTAGATTATTTTTAGCTATTTAGTTTATCTACTCTTTATTTCTCTTAGTTATTGGTAAGGCTATAAAAGCAAAGTTCAATATTCAATAATATCATCAAACTCAAATTGTTTAGCCAAGTTCAATATTCAATAATATCATCAAACTCAAATTGTTTAGGTTTCAGGCTTAGTCATTCTTCGATCAAAATTGGACTGAGAAAAATATTAAAATTTATGAGAACACAGCTGAAGAAGGAGAAATCACAGAGGAAAGGACAAAACTGATTGCTGAAACAATTGAACCAGTTGCTGAAAACGAAGAGGGAGAAATCACGGAGGAAACAACTGAACTAGTTGCTGAAACCGTCGAACTAGTTGCTGATAACACTTTTCTAGTAGCTATTTCACAAAATTTGTCAATAAGGGATGAGAGAAATCGACATCCACCTGTATGGTATGCATATTATAATTTCGGTGAAGGCTTATCTGAAGAGGATGAAGAAAAGGAATTCTTAGTGATTTCAGATCCGGTGCATTTTGAGGAAGTTGTCAAAAGTCCAAAATGGAGATTGGTTATGAATGAAGAAATCAAATCCAATGAAAAAAAAAAAAAAACGAGACACAAAACTTGGAGGTTCTACCGGCGGGGAGCAAAGAAAATAAGAGAGAAATGGATTTATAAGAGCAAGGTAAATGAATCTGGAGAAGTTGATAAATACAAAGCAAGATTGACGGTAAAAGGCTACACACAAGAGTAATGAATTGATTTTACGGAAGTGTATGCACCTGTGGCCAGAATAGATACTGTTAGAATGATAATTGCTTTTGCAGCCTAGAAAGATTGGAAACTCTATCGGTTAGATGTCAAATCAACTTTTTGACGAGTTAAAAGAAGATATTTTTGTTGAACAACCAAAATGCTAATTCCAAATGGGAAGTGAGGGGATGGTGTACAAACTCCAAAAGGCTCTCTATGGGTTAAAACAAGCACCTAGAACATACGTTTAGTCGAAAAGAATCATACTTCATTAAGAAAGGATTCAAAAGCAGTTCCAATTAGCAGACACTCTTCATCAAGAGGAAGGGAGGCAAAATTCTTATTGTAGGCATTTATGTTGATGATCTTTATTTATTTGAGATGATGAATAATTATTGGAGTTTAAATGTTCATGAAGAAAGAGTTTGATAGGACTGACTTAGGTCATATGAGATTTTTGGTCCTTAATCTCAAATTAATTAATTAATTAATTAATGTTTTGATGATAACAAACCTACACCTAATTGTTAACAATTATCAGTCTAAAGTGTAAAAGTTGGAAATAACGATTCCAACGCGTTTTTCTATTACTCAAATAAGAGCCAAAACGAAGAAGTTACGGTCCAAACAAAATGTCTGACGTGCTGATGTGGCGGCAAAATTGAATCATTAACCAATCAAAGTAGGACACTTAGAGGGAGCTTTTAATTACTTTTAAAAGCCAGGTTTTATAACAACGATCATATATAATTTGAATTATAAAAATAAAATAAAAAATCGTTATTCACATTATTTTTATTAATTTTATATCATATTTAAATATTTAAATATTTGAATATATATATATATATATATAAATTTTGGAAACATATTTATTCTCGCATTATTTTTATTAATCGTGTACCTTTCATTTTTGTTTGAACACAATAAAATACAAGAATGTTTTAATGTTCTACCTCCCATTTCTCTTTCTAATAATCCATATTAAATCCTATTTTTGCTTCTACTTCTCTATTTAAACTCATCATCTCCCCTATACTTTAACACAACTTTCATATTTCATAATTTTTTTTTATCTCAATTTTTCTAAAGTTTCCATTGTTGCTCTCTCTCCAAGCTTCCAAGTTTATTTTTCTTCATCTTATTCTTGAAAGAGTTTTTGATTCTATTGTGAGAAAATAGTTGTGAGTGATCAAATTGTAAATCTACTCTTTTAGATGGTTATGGTGTGTTCCTACAAAATTCAGATACTTGTAATTGTTTGTTCCTAAGCCGTGGAAAGGATTGAGTTTGCTCTTGAACTCGTAAAAAGAGCGGGGTGTAGCGGTTGGGTTTTGATCCGAGGAAAGAGTCGAGAAAAGTTTTTTAAAATTCTCAAGAGGCGCTTGGGGAGTGGAGTAGGTCGAGTTTGACCGAACCACTACAAAACTACAGTGTTATATTTTCCAACTCTTTCATGTTTAATCTCGAAATTCTTATTGTGATTTATTGCATGTGATAAGTTTTTCATAATTGCTTATTGTTATTTCTTGAACTATTTTGTTGTATTAATTATCATCTTCTACTTATTTTTTTTAAAAAAAATAAATCATACTAAAAAAAATTAATCACTTAACTTTATTGTTAAAAGTCTATTCACCCCTCTAGGGTTGCCATACCGATCCAACAATTGGTATTAGAGCAGGTTGCTCTTATAGATTTTTTATGTAAACTTTATTGTTAGAGTTTATGGTAAACCTATGTGTTAATAATGGTTTTTGTGAAGAACAATCAATCTCTAGGCCTCCTTACTTTGATGGAAAAAATTATACTTATTGTAAAGCTAATTTGTTTGCAATCGGTTGATTATCAGTTATCAATTATGGTTAAGTGTTAGCAAAGACCCTTACATCCCAATAATTAAATGGAGGATGAATCTGATGAGTGAAAAAGTGTTATTTTAATACTAATGCTACAAATGTCTTTATTATGTCCTAAGTAAGGATGAATTTAGTAGAGTATCTATGTGTTCTTCGACGTATGAAACTTGAAAAACTCTTGAGGGAACAAATCAAGTTAAAGAAAGAAAGATTAACATGTTAGTTTATAATTATGAACTATTTAAATTGGATGCAAATGAATCTATAGGTGATATCTTTACTAGATTTCCTAATATTCTAAATGCTTTGAAAAATCTTGGAAAAATATATTCTACTCCGGAAAATGTAAGGAAAATTCTCAGGTCTCTGCCTAAAAGTTGGGAAGCAAAGGATCTCACAAAGCTTCCTTTGGATGAACTTGTTGGTTCTCTCATGACACATGAGATTACCATGAATGAGCACATGATAGAGGAATCCAAAAAGAAGAAAAGAATAGCCCTAAAGTCCATCACATTGGAAGTTGACTCCAACGATGAGGAAGCTCCTAATGAAGATGATGTTGCATACTTCACACGTAAGTATAAAAAATAGCAGGGTGAAAAAAGCAGGGTCATATGCTATGAAAACATGATGAGATAATATGCTATGAATGAAAAAAGCAGGGTCATATAAGAACGGATTGTCTCTCCTCAAATCATCTAAGAAATCCAAGGAAAAAGCAATGAGGGCTACACTACTTGGGATGATTGTGATGAAAGTGCATGTGATGAAAAAGTAGCAAATATTTGCTTCATGGTTCATAGTGACAAAGAGGATGAACAAGAGGATGAGGTTTGTTTGAAAGCCTCCAATAAAAATAAGTGGTACTTGGATAGTGGTTGACACATGACTAGAAATCAATTCAAGTTTGTGAATTTTTCCAAGAAGGATGGTGGCTTAATAACCTTTGGTGATAACAAGAAGGGTAAAATAATTGGTGAGGGTACTGTAGCTAATGACACTTGTACTCTTATTGAAAATCTATTTTAAACTGATGGTTTAAAGCATGACTTGCTGAGCATTAGTCAATTATGTGATAAAGGTTTTAGAGTTATATTTGATAAAAATAATTGCATAATTAAAAATGTTACTGATAAAAAAGTTTTGTTCATTGGAAAAAGAGATGACAGTGTGTAAACTAATGATTTAAATTATTGTCCTACAAGATAAATGTCTTTCGGCTTTGCACAATAACTCTTGGCTATGGCATAGAAGATTAGGACAGGCTAGTATGTACTTGATTTCAAATATCTCAACAAATTCATTAATGAGAAGCCTTCCTCAATTTAAATTTGAAGAAGATAAAATTTGTGACAAACCAAGTTTTCTTCCCAATCTAAAAATGTGATTTGTACTGGACCTCTTCAACTATTACATATGGACTTATTGGGCCCTCCTAAAATAGCTACATAAGGAGGGAATTACTATGCCTGTGATGGTTGATATTTTTCGAGATTTATTTGGGTTTTAACAGTAAAACATAAGAATGATGTTTTGAAATATTTTGCAAAGATAATGCTTTTTATCATGACTTCTCTTGTCCAAGGACTCCTATTGAAAGGAACACGGGTACTTTGAAAGAATTTGCTAGATCAATGTAATACTCTTTCTAATGAGTATATTTAGAGTGATGATTTAGAAAGAAATTCTGGAGATTTACTTGTCAATGACAAAGGCAAAGAAACTATTCAAGTAAAGAAGAGGTGAGCTCAAATGAAAAGAAGGAAGAAATTTCTTCAGATATGCCTTATCTCATCCCAAGGACTTGATTATTGGTGATCTCGAACAAGTGAAAACTCGTTCTTCTATTAATTTATTTGATAATCTTGCTTTTGTTTCTCAAATTTAACCAAAAAGACTTAAGAATGCTGAAAATGATGAGTTTTGGATTTGAGTTATGCAAGATGAACTTAATCAATTTGAAAGGAACAAAGTTTGGGAATTAGTCCTTCGGCCCTCTAATATTTCTATTATTACAAGTTTTTAGAAATAAAATTGATGAAAATGAGAATATCAATACAAATAAAGCTTGTAGCTCAAGGTTATTGTCAGGAGGAGGTATAGACTATGAAGAAACTTTTGCACCGGTTGATAGATTAGAAACTATTAGAATGTTACTTGTTGTTGCTTCTTACAAAAATTTTATATTGTATCAAATAGATGTGAGAAGTTCATCCTTAAATTGGTATATCATGGAGGAAGTTTACGAATAACAATCTCCCGATTTGAAAATTTTGATTTTCCACATCATGTCTAAGTTGAAAAAGGTTCTTTATGGCTTAAACAAGCTCTAAGAGCTTGTGTTAGACTTAGTAATTTTCTTATTCGGAATGATTTTAAAACGGGTAAACTCGACACTGCTCTTTTATTAATATTAAAGAAAATGATATGCTATTAGTGTAAATATATCTTGATGATATCATATTTGGTTCTACTAATCCTTCTTAATAATTTTCTAAATGGATGCATAATGGGTTCGACACTGCTCTTTGTGCTAGGTTTCAATCCTGTCCCAAGGAATCTCATTTACATGCACTTAAAAGAATATTTAAATATTTGCTTATGACTATTAATTTAGGATGATAGTATCCTAGAAATGTTGAGTTTAAATTGGTAGGATATTCGGATGCGGATTGTATGATGATATATTAGAATGCATTGATATGATTATTTGGACATTTGTATTATTTTAGGTTTTCTTAATTTCATATTATTTGGACATGGCCAAAGCGACTTTTTTGTTTTAGGAACGAATCTCGAAGAGGCACTCGGGACAACAAGGGTAGATGATTAATGAGGAATCAATTAGAACTTTCGGACCTACACGGTAGCTTAGAGCACAATAAAGGGTAGGCCCGAACTTTCTATAGACCAAAGGAAAGTCGTGGAAACCTAGTAGAAGAAGGAAGCAACGAGGGCCTACAAGTAGGTTGGTTACCAAGTATATTTTTATACTTACACCTTTCTCCTTTTCTAGTTGGTCAAGGTGGATAGATACACTCCGGGTCGACACCCCTCTATGGTGAGATTTTGAGTTTAACTCCTCCATCTCTATCTTCATGTACTCTTTCCATCCTTCTAGGTTGCATAATAGTTGCATGGTTATTTCTTCCTCTCCATCTTCCTTCAACTTGTCTTTCTTGTACTACTATACTTTCATCTTCTCGTAATCTTCATTCTTGTCTTTGTTGTTGCGCCCTTCTTTCTTGTCTATCTTTCCATCATCATTTCCATCATATCTTGAATAGCTTGAAGAATGGTTGTATTAAGATCTGGTACGGGTTCTCCTTCTCCATTATGTGACATTTTGTTATCAAGAGGCCTCTCCACACTTCTCACAAAAATTTCACTCAGGGACACTCGTGTTTAACACTCAAAGGTAGGATTTTGGTACTAGGTCAAGAATGTAGACGTTGGTTTTTTTTTTTTCGATAATCTGAGAGAGAAAAAAATTGATAGAAAAAAAAATAACAATAAAGATATTTCACCTCTAGTGCGGCCAAAGAACATCGACCAAATGATCTGATACCAAATGATAAGCGCCAACAACGCTGGATTTTGCAAAACTAGAGGTCCTTCTAGAATCCTTGCCAAAACGTTCACAGAGAAAGCTAACTTAACGGATTGATTCCAACCAAGAGCTGGTTAGAAGATGAATGACTCTTAGATCGAACTTGGAATCTATGATTGTCACTTTTAGATACCAAGATAATTCACTCCAGAATTAGCTTGATCAAAACTAATTCAATGAATCAGTTTAAATATCAAACCTAAAGCAAGGTTTGAAAAGAATAACACCAAAAGGGTATCAAGAAAAACACAAAGGTTTTGTCTGTATTCAACCAAAAAAACATCCAAACATGAATATTACATGCCTCTAAATAGGACCAAAAGATAACCCTAACAAAATAAATTTCAGCCACCAACAACTAATAAATGCTAATAAATGCTATTAAATACAAATCGAAGAAAATAAGGTAATTCATAAATTGTCTTAATTGGTAGTTCAACTACCAAAGCCAAGTCTTCGAATTACTTTCCAATATCAGTCACTCCAATATTTTCTTCATTTGATTCTTGAATCTTCTTTGTATTACTTCTTGCAATTGCTCGTTCGGGTACACAGAACTGATCAGTTGTTGGATTCATATCAGAAATCAATTAGTTGTATAATCTTTTTCGTTTGTAAATATCTTGAAATTTCTGACACAGGTGTTGTACGTCGTTTTAAATTTATCTTTTCATCGCAGTTCGATTTCTCGAGATCCAACATTGGTTTGAGAGGGGAAGGAAGCATTCCTTATAACTAGGGTGTGAATACCTCTATGAGATCGTGAGGTAACGAGACAAAGTGGACAATATCTTATAAAAAAGTATTCCTTATAAACGAGTCGCTTTGCTATTACAAAAAAATGAACTTTTCGTCGCCTAGGAGATTCAAACTCTCGCGAGGAAACCCCATGTACTTAGTAGGCACACGCCTTAACCACTCGTTCAAAGCAACTTTTTTATTTTAGGATTGAATCTCGAAGAGATACTAGGGACAACAAAGGTAGATGATTAATGAGGAATCAGTTAGAACTTCGAGACCTACACGGTAGCTTAGAGCACAGTAAAGGGTATACCCAAACTTCCTGTAGACCAAAGGAAAGTCGTGGAAACCTGGTAGTAGAAGGAAGCTATGCGGGCCTACAAGTAGGTTGGTTACTAAGTATATTTTTATACTTACACCTTTCTCCTTTTCTAGTTCAGTTACTTGTCAAGGCGGGGAGATACTCGGGAGCTCTACTATCACAAAGGGGTGTCGACTCGGAGTGTACGTTAGTTGTATTAGACCTCGGACTTCAATTAGTTGTATAATTTTTTCGGTTGATTTTGAATTCTTTTGTATTCCAAGCCATTTTTCCAGTTTGTAAATAACTTTGAAATTTCTGACCCAGGTGTTGTATGTTTTTTAAAGTGTAAAAAATTTTATCTTTTCATCGCTTCCATCCCAGATTCAACATATTTGAGAGGGAACAAAACATTCCACACATAAAGGTGTGAATACCTCTATGAGGTCGTGAAGTAACGAGCCAAAGTGGACAACATGTTTTAGCGGTGGCCTTTGGCTAGTACAAAAAAATAAACTTTTCGTCGCCTGAGAGATTCGAACTCTCGTGGGGAAACCCCATGTACTTAGCAGGCACACGCCTTAACCACTCGGCCAAAGCGACTTTTTGTTTTAGGAACAAATCTCGAAGAGACACTAGGGACAACAATGGTAGATGATTAATGAGGAATCAATTAGAACTTCGGGACTTACAAAGGGCCTACAAGTAGGTTGGTTACTAAGTATATTTGTATACTTACACCTTTCTCCTTTAATAGTGTACTGGTTAAGGTGGGGAGATGGAAACTTAGTAGAAGAAGGAAGCGATGATTTTTTCTAGTGTACTGGTCAAGGTGGGGAGCTGCTCGGGAGCTCTACTACCACAAAGGGGTTTCGACTCGGAGTGTTGATTAAAGNATTCCTATGCATTTTGGTTTGCGTTTTCTTCTCAATATTGTTGATGATTTTACTCAATGTACTTGGGATTTTCTTATGCAACATGAATTAGAAGTACATCATTTGTTTATGAACTTTGTTAAATTCGTTCAAACTCAATTTCATACTACTATCAAGATAGTACGGTCAGACAATGGGACTGAATTTCTGTCTTTACAACCATTTTTTACTTTGTGTGGCATTGAATTTCAGCGCACTTGTGTCTATACTCCACAACAAAGATGAGTCGTAGAGCGTAAGCATCGTCGTATCCTAAATGTAGCTATCATCATATCCTAAATGTAGCTAGGTCTCTCTCTCCTCTTTCAGTCACACGTTCCACTTAATTTTTTGGGAGAGTGCATTTTAATTGTTGTTAATCTTATAAATAGAACACCATCACCATTTTTATCTAACAAGACACCCCTTGAAGCACTCTACAAACAACCACCTACATTTCATCTTCTTAAAGTTTTTTAATGTAAATGTTATGCAATTGTAGTACATCCTAAGCAAAAATTTGAATCTCGGGCAATTTCTGGTGTTTTCATAGGATATACTGATGGTTGCAAAGGCTCCAAGTTGTATGACATACAAGCTCACAAATTATTTATCCACTGTGATGTTAAATTATGTGAAGATGTTTTTCCTTTTTCATCAGCTTCACAAACTTTGACATTAGTTTCTTCGACTCTCGTTTTACCACTTCATGATTCATCCTACTCAAACATCTATTCTAATCCTATCCCACTTTCTATTTTGTCATCTCCTCCACTTTCTATTCCTTCTCCAGATTCACCCACTAATTATAATCCTATCCCTCCTGATACACCAGTTTCACTCCGATGTTCTACTCGTACCAAACAACCTTCAGCTTGGCATAATAATTATGAGATGTCTTATGCAGCCAATTATTTAACCTCTAGCTCAAGTCCCAACATGAGCACCAGGCATCCCCTTCATCATTACCTTTCTTTCTCTAGTGTTTTTCCTACTCAATCTGCTTTTCTATCTCTTATTACAGCCCGACATAAGTTAAAACTTATGATGAGGTAGTTGGCGACCCATTATGGCAGCAGGCTATGAATGCTGAAATTGCAACTTTGGAACGTAATCATACTTGGTCTCTCGTTCCTCTACCACCTGGCCATAAAGCTATTGGCTATCGTTGGGTGTACAAGATTAAACACAACTCTGATTGTTCTGTTGAACGTTATAAAGTTTATCCGGTAGTAAAGGGGTATACTCAGGTTGAAGATATTGATTACAAAGAGACATTTTCTAATACAACAAAGTTTACTACACTTCGTTGCTTACTCACTATTGCTACTTCTCGAAAATAGTTCACACATCAGTTGAATGTTCAAAATGTATTTCTCCATAGTAATCTTTAAACAGGGAATGAGGGAAGGAGTGAGGAGAAAATTTTCCCTATTACATAATTAGGACTAGAGACCGAGATTATATTCTCCATTCTTGTCCCCTCCTAACTCCCTTGACCTGTCTCGTTCCCTGCCTCAAAGAGAGATTTTTTAAGTTCCATTTCCAAGTTTTATATGTTTCTAAAGATGAAGAAATCTATATATTTTCCATTCCAAACTCCAATGGGTTTGATGTCTTCCAAGCTTGGGTGGGTTGAATGTGTTGCTTTCATTTGTTTTATTTATGTAATAACAAATGTCTTTTACTTTTGGATTAGTTTTTTTTTTTTCTCGCTAATTGAACTAATTTATTTATGTCATTAGGGTTGCTTTATTTTTGTCTCGTTTCCCAACATTATTGTTGATTCAACTATTTATTTATGACTTGGACTATATTTTTGTGTTGTTTTTCTTAGATTTTAAAATTATGTTATCAAATTTTGAGTTTATAATTTAGGCACAGATTAAGTTTATATTTTTCTTACTAGAGTAGATGAAATGAGTTCAATTTAGGGCAACGTGGTTCTACTTCAATTTCTAATAACATGAGTTGATCAAAACCAATGGATAGTTTATATCTAAAAATAAAACGTATATATTAACAAATTTATTTAAAATGACTATTTTTTTTAGAGAATAATAAATGGAGAATTTTGTTGTTATGTTGCATACAAGTGATGCTATGATATCATATACACTATTCTAGGATTATGTTATGTCATAGAACAATGTTATGTTTTCGATATTATTTGATGCATTAACCTTCATGTATCATGTCATGTAAACTATGTTAATACGTACCCTCTATGACTACGAGACATTAGAAAATCATGTATTATGAATGGGAGGTGCATCGAGATACTTTCCCATTATGATTAGTACAGACACATACCTTACAATTTTATGTTCCTTATGATATTATGTGGGTCTTTTCCCTTCATGGTATTTGGTAGTGTGAGTGTGCACAAGCTCGACGAGCCAGCCCACAGAGTACTCTTATACGAGCCTACCTAGTGGCCAATGTGCACATTCATGGGTCGTGTGTAGGATAGTACAACATATTCAACCCTGCTCGGACTGAAAAGCAAAGCCCAAACCCATGTCACAATGCATTTATGAAAGGATAGGTCCAACTATATTACACATGATTCATTTTCCGACCCTAACAGTGAGGTTACTTATTGAGTATTTATTAAAGTACTCAAACCATGTGCTACTCTTATTTTCATGTAAAGGTAAGACACCCATTTACAGATGACAACGTCGCTTTGAAGGCCAAGGAACCAAAGTTAAGGAAGTTGCATTCAAGTTATTTTTAATGATCCTTAGGTTAGACAAGGGCACTATTTAAACTCATCTTATCTATTTTCCATCCATAACAATATTGTTTTAATAAATTTATTATGAACATTTAAGCCTATAGCACCGTTTATGAAACGTTATAAATGAATTCTTTCATGCATAGTAATCATGTCATGTATTGTCATGTATGCAGTTGCCGATGAATCAAATTTTAATTTCATTTCGAATATTTTGAATAAAATTGAAACTTAAGGTTAAAATAAATACATCAACCAACCTAAAGGGATAAGAAATGAGAAATTAACTCCAAATGTAAATTTGTTAACTTAATAAGGATTATTTTAAACTTATGTTACTGTTGTAAATTTGGCTCTATTTCTCAACACTAATACCTTGTTTAATGTTGAGGTATTAGTGTCAAGAGAAACTCAAATCTAGATCTTTTATTTTTTAAACTAAAAAATTATTAGAATTATAGCTTTGATATAACAGACCACAAGAAATTAATATGGTATTTGTGTATGCATTTTTGAAAAAAAAAAGGGAAAAACTCAAATCTTTGATCTTTTATTTTTAAACTAAAAAATTATTAGAATTATAGCTTTGATATAACTGACCACAAGAAATTAATATGGAGGGAAAAACTCAAATCTTTAATCTTTTATTTTTTAATCTAAAAAATTATTAGAATTATAGGTTTGATAAACAGACCACAAGAAATTAATATGATATTTGTGTATGCATTTTTTAAAAAGAAGGGAAAAACTCAAATCTTTGATCTTTTATTTTTTAAACTAAAAAATTATTAGAATTATAGCTTTGATATAACAAACCACAAGAAATTTTGAAAAAAAAGGGAAGTAGGGATTAAAAGTGTTTGTCTTTGGTATAACTTTCTACCTTAAGAATAATAGTTTAGGGATCATCATTGCTCCAACGTAGAATCAAACTCAGGATGTACCTCATATCAACATTGCTAATCTTCAAGATGCTCGAACTCGGGTCTGTACCGTGGCAGGATACTATTCTACCAATAGACCACTAGCGCATCTACCTTAAAGAAGATCCATAACGTACTCGTATTTTGGTCATCCAGTTCTTCCGAAGCCCTTCACCTTTAATTTCACTTCTCGATTTAAAAACAAAAAGCTTGATAGTCCTACTCGTGAAATTTATAAATATAAACAATGCTGTAACAAACACAAGTTTGAACATTTTGCATTAATATCATCATTGCCAATCTTCAAGATGTGCTCGTACCGTGGCAGGGTACTATTCTACCACTAGACCACTAGTGCATCTACCTTAAAGAAGATCCATAACGTACTCGTATTTTGGTCATGCAGTTCTTCCGAAGCCCTTCACCTTTAATTTCACTTCTCGATTTAAAAACAAAAAGCTTGATAGTCCTACTCGTGAAATTTATAAATATAAACAATGCTGTAACAAACACAAGTTTGAACATTTTGCATTAATATCATCATTGCCAATCTTCAAGATGTGCTCGTACCGTGGCAGGGTACTATTCTACCACTAGACCACTAGTGCATCTACCTTAAAGAAGATCCATAACGTACTCGTATTTTGGTCATGCAGTTCTTCCGAAGCCCTTCACCTTTAATTTCACTTCTCGATTTAAAAACAAAAAGCTTGATAGTCCTACTCGTGAATTTATAAATATAAACAATGTTGTAACAAACACAAGTTTGAACATTTTGCATTAATATCATCATTGCCAATCTTCAAGATGCACCAACCGAGAATCGAACTCGAGTTTGTACCGTGGCAGGGTACTATTCTACCACTAGACCACTGGTGCAGGTACCTTTAGGCATATCCATAACGTACTAGTATTTTGGTCATGTAGTTCTACTGAAGCCCTTAACTTTTAGTTTCACCTCACGATTTAAAAAAAAAAAAAAAGCTCGATAGTGCTATTCGTGAAATCTATAAATATAAACGATATTGTGACAAACCCAAGTTTGAACATTATGCATTAATATCATTATAGCTAATCTTCAAAATGCACCAGTCGAGAATCGAACTCGGGTCCGTATCGTGGCAAGGTACTCCATACAATACACATATTTTGGTCATGCAGTTCTTCTGAAGCCCTTAACTTTTTGTTTCACATCTCGATATAAAAACAAAAAGCTTTTTGTTTCACATCTCGATATAAAAACAAAAAGCTTTTTGTTTCACATCTGTACCAAACCCAATTTTGAACATTATGCACTAATATAATAATCATAGCTAATCTTCAAGAGCTGAGAATTGAATTCGGGTCTACATCGTGGCAGGGTACTATTCTACCATTAGACCACTGGTGCATGTACCTTCAGGCATATCCATAACGTACTCGTATTTTTGTCATGTAGTTCTTCTGAAGCCCTTAACTTTTAGTTTCACCTCACGATTTAAAAAAAGAAAAAGCTCGATAGTCCTACTCGTAAATTCTATAAATATAAACGATATTGTGACAAACCCAAGTTTGAACATCATGCACTAATATCATCATTGCCAATCTTCAAGATGCATCAGCCGAGAATCAAACTCGGGTCTGTACCGTGGCAGAGTACTATTCTACCACTAGGTCACTGGTGCATATTCCTTGAGGCATATTCATAACTTACTTGTATTTTGGTCATGCAGTTATTCTGAAGCCCTTAACTCTTAGTTTCACTGCATCTGAAGCCCTTTAACTTTTTGTTTCACCATTCGATTTAAAAACAAAAAGCACGACACTCGTGAAATCTATAAAGTTAAATGATATATTGTAACAAACCCAAGTGTGAACATTATGCAGTAATATAATAATCATAGCTAAAATTCAAGATGCAAGAGCCGAGAATCGAATCTGGGTCTACATCGTGGCAGGGTACAATTCTACTACTAGACCACTAGTGCATGTACCTTCAGGCATATCCATAACGTACTCGTATTTTGGTCATGTAGTTCTTCTGAAGCCCTTAACTTTTAGTTTCACCTCACGATTTAAAAAAAGAAAAAGCTCGATAGTCCTACTCGTAAATTCTATAAATATAAACGATATTGTGACAAACCCAAGTTTGAACATCATGCACTAATATCATCATTGCCAATCTTCAAGATGCATCAGCCGAGAATCAAACTCGGGTCTGTACCGTGGCAGAGTACTATTCTACCACTAGGTCACTGGTGCATGTTCCTTGAGGCATATTCATAACTTACTTGTATTTTGGTCATGCAGTTATTCTGAAGCCCTTAACTCTTAGTTTCACCGCATCTGAAGCCCTTTAACTTTTTGTTTCACCATTCGATTTAAAAACAAAAAGCACGACACTCGTGAAATCTATAAAGTTAAATGATATATTGTAACAAACCCAAGTGTGAACATTATGCACTAATATAATAATCATAGCTAAAATTCAAGATGCAAGAGCCGAGAATCGAATCTGGGTCTACATCGTGGCAGGGTACTATTCTACTACTAGACCACTAGTGCATGTACCTTTAGGCATATCCATAACGTACTCGTATTTTGGTCATGCAGTTCTTCTGAAGCCCTTAACGTTTAGTTTCACCTCACGATTTAAAAAAAGAAAAAGCTCGATAGTGCTACTCGTAAATTCTATAAATATAAACGATTTTGTGACAAACCCAAGTTTGAACATTATGCACTAATATCAGCATTGCCAATCTTCAAAATGCACCAGCCGAGAATCAAACTCTAGTCTATACCGTGACAGAGTACTATTCTACCACTAGACAACTGATGCATGTTCCTTTAGGCATATCCATAACATACTCGTATTTTGGTCATGCAGTTATTCTGAAGCCCTCAACTTTTAGTTTCACCTCACGATTTCAAAAAAAAAAAAGCTCGATAGTGCTACTCGTGAAATCTATAAATATAAACGATATTGTGACAAACACAAGTTTAAACATTATTAATTAATATCATCATAGCTAATCTTCAAGATGCACCAGTCGAGAATACAACTCGGGTCCGTATCGTGGCAGGGTACTCCATAAAGTACACATATTTTGGTCATGCAGTTTTTCTGAAGCCCTTAACTTTTTGTTTCACCTCTCGATTAAAAAATAAAAAGCTCGATAGTGCTACTCGTTAAATGATATACTATAACAAACCCAAGTTTGAACATTATGCACTAATATAATAATCATAGCTAATCTTCAAGATGCAAGAGCCAAGAATTGAATTCAGGTCTACATCGTGGCAAAGTACTATTCTACCACTAGACCACTGGTGCATGTACCTTCAGGCATATTCATACGTACTCATATTTAGGTCATGCAGTTCTTCTGAAGCAAACTTTTAATTTCACCTCACGATTAAAAAAAAGAAAAAGCTCGATAGTGCTACTCGTAAATTCTATAAATATAAACGATATTGTGACAAACACAAGTTTGAACATTATGCACTAATATAATAATCATAGCTAATCTTCAAGATGCAAGAGCCGAGAATTGAATTCCGGTCTACATCGTGGCAGAGTACTATTCTACCACTAGACCACTTGTGCATGTACCTTCAGGCATATCCATAACTTACTCGTATTTTGGTCATGCAGTTCTTCTGAAGCCCTTACATTTTAGTTTCACCTCACGATTTAAAAAAAGAAAAAGCTCGATAGTGCTACTCGTAAATTCTATAAATATAAACGATTTTGTGACAAACCCAAGTTTGAACATTATGCACTAATATCAGCATTGCCAATCTTCAAGATGCACCAGCCGAGAATCAAACTCTAGTCTATACCGTGACAGAGTACTATTCTACCACTAGACCACTGATGCATGTACCTTTAGGCATATCCATAACATACTCGTATTTTGGTCATGCAGTTATTCTGAAGCCCTCAACTTTTTGTTTCACCTCACGATTTCAAAACAAAAAAAAAAAAAGCTCGATAGTGCTACTCGTGAAATCTATAAATATAAACGATATTGTGACAAACACAAGTTTAAACATTATTAATTAATATCATCATAGCTAATCTTCAAGATGCACCAGTCGAGAATACAACTCGGGTCCGTATCGTGGCAGGGTACTCCATAAAGTACACATATTTTGGTCGTGCAGTTCTTCTGAAGCCCTTAACTTTTTGTTTCACCTCTTGATTTAAAAACAAAAAGCTCGATATTGCTACTCGTTAAATGATATACTATAACAAACCCAAGTTTGAACATTATGCACTAATATAATAATCATAGCTAATCTTCAAGATGCAAGAGCCAAGAATTGAATTCGAGTCTACATCGTGGCAAAGTACT
>NW_019268676.1:68393-78989 GCF_002738365.1 Cucurbita moschata
AAAAAAGAAAAAGCTCGATAGTGCTACTCGTAAATTCTATAAATATAAACGATATTGTGACAAACACAAGTTTGAACATTATGCACTAATATAATAATCATAGCTAATCTTCAAGATGCAAGAGCCGAGAATTGAATTCCGGTCTACATCGTGGCAGAGTACTATTCTACAACTAGACCACTTGTGTATGTACCATCAGGCATATCCATAACGTACTCGTATTTTGGTCATGCAGTTCTTCTGAAGCCCTTAACTTTTAGTTTCACCTCACGATTTAAAAAAAGAAAAAGCTCGATAGTGCTACTCGTAAATTCTATAAATATAAACGATTTTGTGACAAACCCAAGTTTGAACATTATGCACTAATATCAGCATTGCCAATCTTCAAGATGCACCAGCCGAGAATCAAACTCTAGTCTATACCGTGACAGAGTACTATTCTACCACTAGACCACTGATGCATGTACCTTTAGGCATATCCATAACATACTCGTATTTTGGTCATGCAGTTATTCTGAAGCCCTCAACTTTTTGTTTCACCTCACGATTTCAAAACAAAAAAAAAAAAAGCTCGATAATGCTACTCGTGAAATCTATAAATATAAACGATATTGTGACAAACACAAGTTTAAATATTATTAATTAATATCATCATAGCTAATCTTCAAGATGCACCAGTCGAGAATACAACTCGGGTCCGTATCGTGGCAGGGTACTCCATAAAGTACACATATTTTGGTCATGCAGTTTTTCTGAAGCCCTTAACTTTTTGTTTCACCTCTCGATTAAAAAATAAAAAGCTCGATAGTGCTACTCGTTAAATGATATACTATAACAAACCCAAGTTTGAACATTATGCACTAATATAATAATCATAGCTAATCTTCAAGATGCAAGAGCCAAGAATTGAATTCAGGTCTACATCGTGGCAAAGTACTATTCTACCACTAGACCACTGGTGCATGTACCTTCAGGCATATTCATACGTACTCATATTTAGGTCATGCAGTTCTTCTGAAGCAAACTTTTAATTTCACCTCACGATTAAAAAAAAGAAAAAGCTCGATAGTGCTACTCGTAAATTCTATAAATATAAACGATATTGTGACAAACACAAGTTTGAACATTATGCACTAATATAATAATCATAGCTAATCTTCAAGATGCAAGAGCCGAGAATTGAATTCCGGTCTACATCGTGGCAGAGTACTATTCTACCACTAGACCACTTGTGCATGTACCTTCAGGCATATCCATAACTTACTCGTATTTTGGTCATGCAGTTCTTCTGAAGCCCTTAACTTTTAGTTTCACCTCACGATTTAAAAAAAGAAAAAGCTCGATAGTGCTACTCGTAAATTCTATAAATATAAACGATATTGTGACAAACCCAAGTTTGAACATTATGCACTAATATCAACATTGCCAATCTTCAAGATGCACCAGCCGAGAATCAAACTCTAGTCTATACCGTGACAGAGTACTATTCTACCACTAGACCACTGATGCATGTACCTTTAGGCATATCCATAACATACTCGTATTTTGGTCATGCAGTTATTCTGAAGCCCTCAACTTTTTGTTTCACCTCACGATTTCAAAACAAAAAAAAAAAAAGCTCGATAATGCTACTCGTGAAATCTATAAATATAAACGATATTGTGACAAACACAAGTTTAAATATTATTAATTAATATCATCATAGCTAATCTTCAAGATGCACCAGTCGAGAATACAACTCGGGTCCGTATCGTGGCAGGGTACTCCATAAAGTACACATATTTTGGTCATGCAGTTTTTCTGAAGCCCTTAACTTTTTGTTTCACCTCTCGATTAAAAAATAAAAAGCTCAATAGTGCTACTCGTTAAATGATATACTATAACAAACCCAAGTTTGAACATTATGCACTAATATAATAATCATAGCTAATCTTCAAGATGCAAGAGCCAAAAATTGAATTCGAGTCTACATCGTGGCAAAGTACTATTCTACCACTAGACCACTGGTGCATATACCTTCAGGCATATCCATAGCGTACTCATATTTAGGTCATGCAGTGAGATGGAGCGTTGCAAGACTAGTGTCTTAGGTGACTTGCTTTAAAATATGTCTTTCAAGGACAGTGTTGGACAACATGAGTGTACCGACACTGCGCCCTCACCCATGTGTCGAAGGTTTGTATATGCACAGGCTATTTGGTATGAAGTCAATAAATTATATGACATGGATATGGGAGGGTGCAATGCCTCAATAGAGCTTGGATGGATTGATATTTGAGTGGCCTAGACAATATGAGCGAAACACGGTTTCATCCTCGATTGACATGTCTGAGTAAGCTACGATGTCGATGGCATCATGACATGAAGGTCATGCCAGGAACCAAGATGCAAAATCAAGATGCAACAACACATATGAATGACCTTTACTCTGAGTAGAGGCAAGGTTGTGTTGCATGGTTTGGCCTAGTATAGAAGCAAGTTAGTTAAGGTCGCAGATGATTGAGCATTAACCCACGGGCGACGTGTGTGTTCGAACAAGCTTAGATTCTGCACAAGTTGTGTTCAATATGCATAGGCAAACCTAAATACTTGTCATGAGCGTGTTGAGATCGTGATGTCGTATGATTAAAAATATAGGATTGTGACATGCATATGAGAACACAACTATGAGGAGAACCCGAGGCCGCAACCTGATCGTTTGCATTCAACTCGAATAATACCTGGAAACCATGTACTTGATCCAATAACCCCGACCCGATTTGATCCCTACGTGCCAATGAGAACACACCACCTGCCAAGAGTGTAATGCATGTTTTCTCTAGAGGCGCATATGTACTCGTGCATGCACAACCTTCTGTGCACGTTAGCAATGCATGAGTTTTTTTTTTTTTTTTTATTGTCGTGTTTGACCTCCATTCGATTATTTTTCACTCTAATTTTGATACTAACTCTATTATAAATTGAATTATGATCTAGTAGAAAAATCTCAGAAATTTCAGAGCTCTTAAGATACAATAATAATAATTAAAAAAAAATAGTTTGAGAAGACATGCATAGCCATCACAATTTTCTCAAGTAATACTTGTCTGGATCCCAAGCATGCAAGCATATCTTACCTTAGGTAGTTAGAATATGCATGTTTAAAACCTTGGAATGACGTTTCTAAATGAAAATGCAAGTATGTTATATAAAATTGCCAAAATACCACCAGGATAAGAATTTATGATGCATGTCGATTTTAATATTTTTCGTTATGCTAGAATGGAGAATGGGTTATTTTAATCTGCGCTTCGAGCCATTGATGGATTTTACCTCTCCGTTGAGCTTGTATGAGTGCATGATATTGTATGTTTAGCTCCATGAGGTTGATTGTGTGTTCTCTTTATAGAGCATACTTTTCTGCTCAGAGATGAGATTAGGGCGCTAGAGTTAGGTTGGCTGGACGATAACCTAGGTCAGGATGCTCTAGTAGACTGAGTACCTTATGATTGTGAGCGGAGGTCAACAATAACTAAGAAAACTTGAGGAGTCAGGTACCCTGAAAGTGAAAGTTAGCATGAAGCTACCTAGTCCTCTTAACAACCTAGTGGACCTCAACAATGCACAGAGATGACCAAGGGGATTTTAGAATATGTGTTCTATGCTGTAGGTAATCAATATGAATATCTCCGTAACAAGCATGCATGAATGAACCAAATTAAGATTAGGGCATTACAACCAGAAATATTTACAAGTAAATCTCGGTTAGTATTTTTTCTGTAGGTTGTGCACCTCAATATCATGAGCAATAATCAAAGGTCTAGATTTGTGTGCACTCAAAAAATTGGATTAGCTCCAAAAAGCTAACCCCGAAAAGTCTTTAAAAGGTTAGGTGAGTTTTAAACTACCTAGATGCCCTTAAGAACCTAGTAGATTTCGAGGAGAAAGATGACTTGGAAAACTTAACATACCTAGTAGCAGTGTGACGGTATCACTAGTCTTAGCCTCATATCCCCTCTAGTACATCTTTAGTTTGCAGCCTTCGTAGTGGTACTGGTATAGCTACTATCAAGTTAAGTCTAGGTCGAACAGTGTAGCACGACGAGGCTATCCAAGTGCTACTATCATGTGTGGAAATGGCTTGGGATCTCTCAAGCAAGACCTTTGGTGCTATAAACTGTGATAGGTAAATTTGTCATTTTGACCTCCCATTCATAATTAGAGGTCTTGATTAGCCCTAATAGTACGGCTAAGAATGAAGAAAAAGAGAAAAAAAAAAACAAGAAAAAAAAGAAAAGGAAAGGAAAAGGGAGAGAAGAAGATGAGGATTTTGCTTTCTTGAAAAAAGAGTCAGAGAGAATGTTGTAATCAGCTCCAAATGGTTGTTTGGAATAGGAATTTGTTGGATTTCCTTCCCAAGAATTGCTCAAGTAAGTTTGAAAATCATTCTTGACTTTTGATTTGTTTAAATCCGAGAAATAATAGAAGGAAAGTGTTTCAAGTTCTTGATTTTAACTTTTCTTAAGATTGGAGAGCTTTTCTTAGATTAAGTTCCAAACTTTTAGTATGTTGATATTGGAGAGATGTCACACAAGTTTTATGAAGGAAGTCGTTGTTGATTCAGACCGGAAGACGGTGTTCTGATGAACGTCAAGTAATGGTAAGTTTTTTAAGTTTTGAATTCTTGACAAAATTTATACTTGATTATTTCTTGTTACGGGAAATTCAGAGAAAAATACATATATGTAGATGGGTTAAAAATCTACATATTTGGTAATGGAATCAAATTGATTCGAGGTCTCGGTAAGAAGTTACAAAATTCAAAAGTTATTACAAAGGAAATTTGGAACCACATCGTATTTCTGAAAAAATTGAACATGGATGAAGAGGGAGCGGACACGCGTTGGTAGGTGGCGGCGATAGTGCGTCTGTAGTAGAGTGGGACACGTGGCAACACATTGAGTGGAGATATTCATTTGACTACTTGTGGCGACACATGTGCGGGTTGACCCGATTCGACAACTCGTGTTTAACTCGAGACTTGCACGCCCGCAACTTGTGAACCTTCGACCAAAATCGGAAGTGCAACTCGAACCCAATCCAGTTATTTGACTGCTGATTCCTATTTGCAGCAACCCTCTGCATGTGATAGTTTTGCGTAAAATCGCGCATGAAAAGTCTTTCCCGGTGCGTTTAAGTTTGTGTGAGTCTCTTCTTCCCCCGTTTGACCTATATTTAACAATTCTTCATTTCAATATTAATACTAACCATGATAGTGCTTGAAATAGGACCTATGGGAGAAATTTCAAAAATTTTGGAACTTCTAACATGCGAAAAAGCTAGCTCAGGCAAACATATATCATCCAAGTAGGTAACCACAAGAACTTTAGGTAAGTAATACTTATAGGGATTGCTAGGACGGGCTAGCATGCGAGCATTACTTACGTTTGATGGTTAGAAAATGCATGTTAAGGACTTGAGAAAGGTGTATTTGGATAAGTATGTACTATATGTATGTGATGGTAAAATTACTATTATGCCCTTGGTTGATATTTCTGGGAAACATGTTGTTTTATGTATTATGTAAAGCTAGATATGAGATATGCATGACTAGAATATCAATTGAGCAATAAAGATGAGTATGTTATGCACGATGTAAGAAATTACAAAACTGTCTCTACGATGATATGTTTTTTTTAATGTTGTTTTATATGCTTTCTGTTGTGTTAGAAAAGAGGATGGACTATTTTGATCTATGTTCTGGGTGATCAATGGATGTTGTCTCCCCGTTGAGTTTTTTTACTTGTATATATGTATTATACATTATGTCTTAACCCTAAGTGTTTAACTGTGTGTTTTCCTTGTAAAGCGTGTTTATCTACACAGAGCTAGATGTTAGATTTAGGTGTTAGAATAATTTGATTTGGTTAAATAAACATCATTTTTTTCATATAGTTAGATTATTTTTTTCATATAGTTAGATTATTTTTAGCTATTTAGTTTATCTACTCTTTATTTCTCTTAGTTATTCGTAAGGCTATAAAAGCCAAGTTCAACATTCAATAATATCATCAAACTCAAATTGTTTAGCCAATTTCAATATTCAATAATATCATCAAACTCAAATTGTTTAGCCAAGTTCAATATTCAATAATATCATCAAACTTAAATTGTTTATGTTTCAGGCTTAGTCATTCTTCGATCAAAATTGGACTGAGAAAAATATTGAAATTTATGAGAACACAGCTGAAGAAGGAGAAATCACAGAGGAAAGGACAAAACCGATTGCTGAAACAATTGAACCAGTTGCTGAAAACGAAGAGGAAGAAATCACGGAGGAAACAACTGAACTAGTTGCTGAAACCGTCGAACTAGTTGCTGATAACACTTTTCTAGTAGCTATTGCACAAAATTTGTCAATAAGGGATGGGAGAAATCGACATCCACCTATATGGTATGCATATTATAATTTCGGTGAAGGCTTATCTGAAGAGGATGAAGAAAAGGAATTCTTAATGATTTCAGATCCGGTGCATTTTGAGGAAGTTGTCAAAAGTCCAAAATGGAGATTGGTTATGAATGAAGAAATCAAATCCAATGAAAAAAAAAAACGAGACACAAAACTTGGAGGTTCTACCGGCGGGGAGCAAGGAAAATAAGAGATAAATGGATTTATAAGAGCAAGATAAATGAATCTGGAGAAGTTGATAAATACAAAGCAAAATTGACGTTTAAAGGCTACACACAAGAGTAATGAATTGATTTTACGGAAGTGTATGCACCTGTGGCCAGAATAGATACTGTTAGAATGATAATTGCTTTTGCAGCCTAGAAAGATTGGAAACTCTATCGGTTAGAAGTCAAATCAACTTTTTGACGAGTTAAAAGAAGATATTTTTGTTGAACAACCAAAATGCTAATTCCAAATGGGAAGTGGGGGGATGGTGTACAAACTCCAAAAGGCTCTCTATGGGTTAAAACAAGCACCTAGAACATACGTTTAGTCGAAAAGAATCATACTTCATTAAGAAAGGATTCAAAAGCAGTTCCAATGAGCAGACACTCTTCATCAAGAGGAAGGGAGGCAAAATTCTTATTGTAGGCATTTATGTTGATGATCTTTATTTATTGGAGATGATAAATAATTATTGGAGTTTAAATGTTCGGGAAGAAAGAGTTTGATATAGGTCATATGAGATTTTTGGTCCTTAATCTCAAATTAATTAATTAATTAATGTTTTGATGATAACAAACCTACACGTAATTGTTAACAATTATCATTCTACAGTGTAAAGTTGGAAATAACGATTCCAACGCACTTTTCAATTACTCAAATCAGAACCAAAACGAAAAAGTTACCGTCCAAACAAAATGTCTGACGTGTTGATGTGGCGGAAAAATTGAATCATGGACCAATCAAAATAGGACACTTACAACTTTGAAAGAATAATAAAGGGGGAGTTTTTAATTACTTTTAAAAGCCAGGTTTTATAACAACATCATATATACAAGAATGTTTATTAATCGTGTACCTTTCATTTTTGTTTGAATACAATAAAATACAAGAATGTTTTAATGTTCTACCTCCCATTTCTCTTTCTAATAATCCATATTAAATCCTATTTTTGCTTCTATTCTCTATTTAAACTCATTATCTCTCCTATACTTTAACACAACTTTCATATTTCATAATTTTTTTTTTAATCTCAATTTTTCTAAAGTTTCCATTGTTGCTCTCTCTCCAAGCTTCCAAGTTTATTTTTTTCATCTTATTCTTGAAAGAGTTTTTTATTCTATTGTAAGGAAATAGTTGTGAGTGATCAAATTGTAAATCTACTCTTTTAGATGGTTATAGTGTGTTCCTACAAAATTCAGATACTTGTAATGGTTTGATCCTGAGTCGTGGAAAGGATTGAGTTTGCTCTTAAACTCATAAAAACAGTGGGGTGTAGCGGTTGGGCTTTGATCCGAGGAAAGAGTTGAGAAAAGTTTTTTAAAATTCTCAAGAGGCGCTTGGGGAGTGGAGTAGGTCGAGTTTGACCGAACCACTACAAAAGTACAATGTTATATTTTCCAACTCTTTCATGTTTAATCTTGAAATTGTTATTGTGATTTATTGCATGTTATAAGTTTTTCATAATTGCTTATTGTTATTTCTTGAACTATTTTATTGTATTAATTATCATCTTCTACTTATTTTTTTTTAAAAAATAAATCATAATAAAAAAAATTAATCACTTAACTTTATTGTTAAAAGTCTATTCACCCCTCCAGGATTGTCATACCGATCCAACAATTGGTATTAGAGCAGGTTGCTCTTATAGATTTTTTATGTAAACTTTATTGTTAGAGTTTATGGTAAACCTACGTGTTAATAATGGTTTTTGTGAAGAACAATCAATCTCTAGGCCTCCTTACTTTATTGGAACAAATTATACTTATTGTAAAGCTAATTTGTTTGCAATCGGTTGATTATTAGTTATCAATTATGGTTAAGTGTTAGCAAAGACCCTTACATCCCAATAATAAAATAGAGGATGAATTTGATGAGTGAAAAAGTGTTATTTTAATACTAATGCTACAAATGTCTTTATTATGTCCTAAGTAAGGATGAATTTAGTAGAGTATCTATGTGTTATTCGACGTATAAAACTTGAAAAACTCTTGAGGGAACAAATCAAGTTAAAGAAAGAAAGATTAACATGTTAGTTTATAGTTATGAACTATTTAAATTGGATGCAAATGAATCTATAGGTGATATCTTTACTAGATTTCCTAATATTCTAAATGCTTTGAAAAATCTTGGAAAAATATATTCTACTCCGGAAAATGTAAGGAAAATTCTCAGGTCTCTGCCTAAAAGTTGGGAAGCAAAGGATCTCACAAAGCTTCCTTTGGATGAACTTGTTGGTTCTCTCATGACACATGAGATTACCATGAATGAGCACATGATAGAGGAATCCAAAAAGAAGAAAAGAATAGCCCTAAAGTCCATCACATTGGAAGTTGACTCCGACGATGAGGAAGCCCCTAATGAAGATGATGTTGCCTACTTCACACGTAAGTATAAAAAATAGCAGGGTGAAAAAAGCAGGGTCATATGCTATGAAAACATGATGAGATAATATGCTATGAATGAAAAAAGGAGGGTCATATAAGAACGGATTGTCTCTCCTCAAATCATCTAAGAAATCCAAGTTAAAATCAATGAGGGCTACTTGGGATGATTGTGATGAAAGTGCATGTGATGAAAAAGTAGCAAATATTTGCTTCATGGTTCATAGTGACAAAGAGGATGAACAAGATGATGAGGTTTGTTTGAAAGCCTCTAATAAAAATAAGTGGTACTTGGATAGTGGTTGACACATGACTAGAAATCAATTCAAGTTTGTGAATTTTTCCAAGAAGAATGGTAGCTTAATAACCTTTGGTGATAACAAGAAGGGTAAAATAATTGGTGAGGGTACTGTAGCTAATGACACTTGTACTCTTATTCAAAATCTATTTTAAACTGATGGTTTAAAGCATGACTTGCTGAGCATTAGTTAATTATGTGATAAAGGTTTTAGAGTTATATTTGATAAAAATATATGCATAATTAAAAATGTTACTGATAAAAAAGTTTTGTTTGTTGGAAAAAGAGATGACAGTGTGTAAACTAATGATTTAAATTATTGTCCTACAAGATAAATGTCTTTCGGCTTTGCACAATAACTCTTGGCTATGGCATAGAAGATTAGGACAGACTAGTATGTACTTGATTTCAAATATCTCAACAAATTCATTAATGAGAAGCCTTCCTCAATTTAAATTTGAAAAAGATAAAATTTGTGACAAACCAAGTTTTCTTCCAAATCTAAAAATGTGATTTTTACTGGACCTCTTCAACTATTACATATGGATTTATTGGGCGCTCCTAAAATAGCTACCTAAGGAGGGAATTACTATGCCTGTGATGGTTGATATTTTTCAAGATTTGTTTGGGTTTTAACAATAAAACATAAGAATGATGTTTTGAATTTTTTTGTTTTTAATTACTAAAATTAGGCGGGACCATTGAGGAGAATTTGATACTTTAGCATTTGAAATATTTTGCAAAGATAATGCTTTTTATCATGACTTCTCTTGTCCAAGGACTCCTGTTGAAAGGAACACGGGTACTTTGAAAGAATTTGCTAGATCAATGTAACACTCTTTCTAATGAGTATATTTAGAGTGATGATTTAGAAAGAAATTCTGGAGATTTACTTGTCAATGACAAAGGCAAAGAAACTATTTCAAGTAAAGAAGAGGTGAGCTCAAATGAAAAGAAGGAAGAAATTTCTTCAGATATGCCTTATCTCATCCCAAGGACTTGATTATTGGTGATCTCGAACAAGTGAAAACTCGTTATTCTGTTAATTTATTTGATAATCTTGCTTTTGTTTCTCAAATTTAACCAAAAAGACTTAAGAATGCTGAAAATGATGAGTTTTGGATTTTGGTTATGAAAGATGAACTTAATCAATTTGAAAGGAACAAAGTTTGGGAATTAGTCCTTCGGCCCTCTAATATTTCCATTATTAGAAGTTTTTAGAAATAAAATTGATGAAAATGAGAATATCATTACAAATAAAT
>NW_019268677.1:0-321 GCF_002738365.1 Cucurbita moschata
TCATAGGATCTTTACCTTCTCTCTCCTATTATTTGTTTTAATATAAATGTGAGATATTGTGAAGTCCTAAAAAAATATGCCAAAAAAGAATGTGCCGGTAAGGTTGAGTTCACTCCAACCCTTCCACACCAAATTGGAGTTAATAAAGAGTACTCCAAAACTGCTTATAATTAACACCATATCAAGTCTCATTTTCAAGAGAAGTTGTTTTTTCTTAAAATGGGAGTTGAGATTCTCCACCTTATTCACATTGGAGAAGTTGCTTTTATTAGAGATTGTATTAACAAGTTGAGAATGACAGACATATTCTCTTTGATTAGT
>NW_019268677.1:391-27250 GCF_002738365.1 Cucurbita moschata
ATGAGTTGTGTCTCTTCTATTAACATACTTAGAAGGCCATTTCAATATGTCATGATTCAATGATTTTATACAAAGTTACAAGGCCATTTGTATATGTTCATATTTAACCAAGATTTGGGTGGTAAATGACCAACATACCCCTATAAGAATTCTAAAATGTTTTCAAGATTCCAAAAGACCTCAATTGTTAAATAAACTTTTTAAGAGACCCATTTATGACCTTAAGGGTAAGTATGCAAGATCATGAGGAAATTAGAACGTGTTTGAGGTATGAACTCTAAGAAAAATGACGAAACAACCCCTAAAAACCTTTTATAAGAATCAAGGTTTGTTATGAATATCAAATGACAAGATGGGTATATGAAACTATTCTTAATTATCTCAAGTTTTACTACATATAAGAACATTTATTATGCTTATGCAATATCATTGTTAGATAGAGTTTTATTAAGTCACTCAATCAAGAAATTTGAGGAAATAACATTTTTTTTTTTTGAGATGTTTATGCACAAATAGTAAGAGGAAGCTTTGAGGTTGTATGAGCAAAGTGGTCAAGGATGGGATACTTTAGCAAGATTTAGAGTTTATGACTTAAAAGATAAAGTAATACATATAGACGAATCAAGTCATGATCTACTTAAAGGAAGAAACTAAATCACCGGGAAGAAATTAGGAAGGTATGAATTAAGGTTGAATGTTATATCTAAGTTATTCCAACATTAATTCCAACATGAGATCTGAGCCTTGAATCTAATTGAATTTTTTTAGATTATGGCCTAGACAACTTGGTTAAGGTAGACCGAGCCATAGACACATGAGCTACTAAGTCAGGACTTCACACTCCTTAACATTTGTTTTAGAGAGCAATAGCTCTAGTTATTAAGAGGTAAGAATGGGCCCACACGACGATATATTGAACATTAAGAGCTGATCCAAATAGTTATACATACATGTAGAAACAAGGGTTCCCTCAAGTATATGAACCAAGAAGGCAAGGTTAAAAGGTTTTCTCGGAGTTCGATATAGTTGTGTGGGTTAGAGTGATGTTGTTGGGCTCACTAATTTCCCCTAGCTTAACTAATTTAAGCTTATGAAAAATTGAAAGAAGAAAGGGTCCGAGCGTATCAAAACCAAGCCAGATCAGCCAAAATATTGACCAAGAGCCGTAAAAAAATATATTCTTCGACTGACTTTAAACAGTTCAAGTGGGCTTATAAAATGAAGTGATGGACCTCCCTTTTACAGTGGGACAATACCATTAATTCTCTTAATAATATATTTTCATGATACGGGATTATAACACTACGAACTTTAAAGATAATGTCTTAAAATTGGAAAGTTTTGAACTTTTATTATGCATAAAATTATGTAACATAAACTCAATTGGCTTGATTACGAGCTATGGATCTGCAATTTGCATAAAACCTTTGGCCCATTAGCTAAGTTTGTTAGAACGTCGCACTAATTAAGTGCGAAGGTTGCAGGTTTGCCACTTGGACGGGTCAATTTCATTAATTCTCAATGATATCTTTAATGATACGAGGTTAAAGCACTGCAAACTTTAAAAGATAATGACCTAAAGTTTTATATTTATTATGCATAAAATTATGTAACCTAAACTCGATTGACTAGTTTAGAGGCTACTGCTGTGCAATGAGCATAAAACTTGTGGCCTTTTAGCTTAGTTGGTTAGAACGTCGTGTTAATAACACAAAGGTTGTAGGTTCGATAAATACATAGGCTAAATTTTATTAATTCTTAATAATATCTTTTCATGATACGGGGTTACAACACTACGAACTTTAAAGATAATGACTTGAAGTTTTAATTTTATTATGCATAAAATTATGTAACCTAAACTCGATTGACTAAATTAGGAGCAATTGATCTACAATATGCATAAAACCTATGGCCTATTAGCTCAGTTGGTTAGAGCGTCGTGCTAATAACGCGAAGGTCACAGGTTTGACACCTGCATGGGCCAATTTCATTACGAAACTCAATTGACTAGATTAGGGTAGGAGCTAACGATCTATAATGTACATAAAACCTGAGGGACACGCATGGTGCCACACTTCAATTTTAAGAATTTCACTTCCCAGCGCTCACCTTCAGTTTTGTACCCACGATTCATCAGCAGAAATTATCTTCCCATTCTCTAACCTTTCAATACCCACTTCTAGAAGCTTTCTTTTCTTTTTCAATGTCTACTTTCTCCTTCAAAAGGCATCTCGTTCGACGATTTCAACGTCTACAACCGAGACTTTTCCACAGATTTATCCACGATAGATTTTAGTTGTTGCTCTAAATCTTTGTTCTCCTTCTGATGATCTGGAAGTTTTTTTGGCTCGTTCGCCGATCACGTGTTCAATCCAGATTCCTTCTTCAATTTTCTCGTCTCCGATATTGCGATTTTGCCAAATCCGCTGTATATCCCCTCATTTCCAACGGATTCCACCACCTCATAACTACCACCATCGTATTTTTCTACATCGTGTTCTTTCGCTTTCCGATCTTCATTTTGAGCCATCAAGAGAAGACCTTCATTTGTTGCGTCATCCAAGGCTAGGTTGATTGTTTCTCCCACCTTTTTATCGACTCAAGAACCTTTTGCAAAATGCCCCTCTGCCACAATTGTAACATTTGTCGAAGTCAAAATCGTTCGCATAGTGACAATATTTGTGACATTTGTAGCACTGAATGTTGAAGTAAGTTGATCGGCCACCTCTTCCTCGACTGCGTCCTCTTCCACGCCAATTTGCTTGGCTCGACTATCCCTTCTTCTTAAAGTATCCTTCATGACTGTTTCCTTGATCACCATGAAAATTTTTACTACTTTCATGGCCACAACCTCTACCTTCAAAATTTTGAGAGTAGAGTACCTTTTCATCTTTGATTGATGCCTTGGTTTGAAGTGCTTGATCGAGTCTTTCCTACTTCTTCTTCTTACGTTGCTCGTGTGCCTCGAGAGAACTGGCTAGCTCATCGACTATGAACGTCGCTAGGTCATTTGACTCTTCTATTGCGCATACAACATTCTCAAAGTTGTTGGTTAATGACCTTACAATCTTCTCCAAACCCGCGGCTCGGCTAACATTTCTCCATTTCGGTTGAGTTGGTTTACCACAGTCTGTCAATGCATGATGTAGTCAGATACATTTTCTGACTCCTTCATCTTCATGTTCTCCAACTTACCAAGAAGAGTTTGGAGACGCACTTGCTTGACTCGGTCGATTTCTTTGAACATTTTTCCTAAAGTGCCCCACGATTCTTTTGAAGTAGTTGCACTGGCAAACTTCTCAAAGCCCGACTCGTCAATGACTCAAAATAACATGTACAGTGCCCCTTATCCTTTGATCGCACCTCTTTTGGTTCTTCTAACCCTTCTTCGACCACCTCCCATGCATCTTGAGAACCGAGAAGAGCTTTCATATGAATGCTCCAATTCTCATATTTTGTCTTCGATAGTCGCGGTAGCAGCATTTGACCTGTCACATTCGCCATTGGCTTGATACCAATTTGTTAAAGAAAACTCACAAATTTGTGAAATAAATCTCACACAAACTAATGATAGAAGGAGACAAATAACACTCTATTTATTTGAAAATAATTCTTCTATTGCTTCTATCTTTTTTTATTTTTTTTTCACTCTACGCTTTACCATTTTACAATAGAAATAACAAATGTATAAGGTCTTCTAAACTAAATACAGACATCAGGATGCCATTGTTTCCCGACCCATAAAAAGTCATTGTTCCTTTAAAGATTCTTGGCCTTTCATCTTCAACACTCTGGGCCTTTTCCTCTGAGACTGACTCTTGGATTCAAAACCCACTAAAATTCTCCATGGAGAATCCGATCCCTGCCACTTCCTTGCGATGAATCCCTTACCCTGGTCCCCACACAAATAAATAGAGGATTTCGTTGAAACGGAGAATGAAATAGATGGTGGGAATGATGACAAGGAATGGACATCGCTACTTGTGGCTCCTGCACATGTCGTGTTTTATGATTGTATGACATATACTATGTTATGTATATGCTATGTTATGTATAAATACGATATGTTGCATGAAAGTTACGCTATGATATCATATACACTATTGTAGGATTATGTTATGTCATAGAACAAAGTTATGGTTTGCTGTTATTTGGTGCATGATCCTTCATGTATCATTTCATGTAAACTATGTTAATACGTACTCTCTATGACTATGAGACATTAGAAAATTATGTATGGTTAATTGTTAAAAATATGAAATGAATCAAGTATTTATCTCTCATAGAAACACTATGCTAGGAATAGATGGGAGGTATGACTAGCGCAATGAATATATGTCATGCTTTAATGTTATGGGACCTCATGCATTTTGTATACCACGTGCATCGAGATACTTCTATATTATGTTTAGTACACTTTATGCCTATGTATTGTCAATCATGAACAATATGACAAGAATCAAGTATGTATGTCTCATAGGAACGTTATGTCGTGTTTTAATGTTAGGGATCTCATGCATTTTATATGGGAGGTGCATCGGGATACTTCCCCATTATGATCAGTACAGATACATACCTTACAATATTTATGTTCTTTATGATATTATGCGGGTCTTCTTCCTTCATGGTATTTGGTAGTGTGAGTGTGCTCAAGCTCGACGAGGTAGACCTATGGAATACTCTTATACCAACCCACCTGGTGGTTAATGTACACATTCATAGGTCGTGTGTAAGGAAGTACAACATATTCAACTCTGCTCGGATTGAAAAGCAAAGCCCAAGCCCACGTCACAATGTATTTATGAAAGGATAGGTCCCACTATATTACATGTGATTCATATTCCGACGCTAACAATGGGATTACTTACTGAGTATTTATTAAAGTACTCAAACCACATGCTATTCTTATTTTAAAGTAAAGGTAAGATACCCATTTACGGATGACAATATTGCGTTGAAGGCCAAGGAACCAAAGTTAAGGTAGTTGCATTCATATTATTTTTAATGATCCTTAGATTAGATGAGGGCATTGTTTTATTTTTATTTAAACTAATGTTATCCATTTTCCACTATGTTGTTCATAACAATATTGTTTTAATGAGTTCATTATGAACATTGAAGTCCATAGCACCGTTTATGAAATGTTGTAAATGAATTCTTTCATGCATAGTAGTAATGTCATGGTGACGATAGTGTTTAATAGAAAAATAGAGTAGTTGGTTATAAGAACCATGAATAAAAAGGGGATAAAAATCTGTGTCCTCTGACCGGTGTAGATAGTTTTTACTGATTATCTAGAAAGTTCAATCTCAAAATCATAGTGATTCTCAAGCTCTCAATGTCGGTTTAAGCTTCCCCTATAAAGTTGAAAGTTTAGGCAATAGTTTGGAGCAAGAATCGAGCTCCCAATAGTAGGCAATAAGCATTTAGATTTTGGGTCTCGTACTCTCAGATTTCTTCCAAATTCGGGAGCAATTCTACACCATTTTTGTAACAGATTAGATAAAAAAAAAAAAAAACGGAAGTTCGCCAAAGTTTTCGTTCGCACACGACCCACAAAGGGCGGCCGATGTCTGGGTCACCACGGAAACCAAACCCAACCTTCAGCCACCTCGAAGATACCTGTAGAGAAGAAAAAAAAGTGAAAAACTAGAAAGACGTCAAAACCTCCGTTTTACACAACGAAAGTAACCCAGAGACTTTTACACACGCTAGGGGTAGATTTAGACCAATCCTACACGTTGTACACCACCTAAAGTTCCAAGAAATTTACTTTAAGATCGTTTCCTTTTCGTTTGTTTCGAGAAATATATCGATCAATTCCGATTCTTTCTTTTTCTATTGATTCTTTTCCGATTGAGATGTATGGATCCATGGGCTTATGGTTTATACATTCGTTTTAGTCTCGACTCTAGGAATAATTTTTTTCGCTATCTTTTTTCGCGAACCGTCTAAAGTTCCAACTTAAGAGGCGAAATGAATTCTCATTATCTCAATTGAAGTACTGAGCCTCACAATAATCCCACAGACTTTTACACACACCAGAGGTAGATTTAGACGAATCCTACACGTTGTACACCGTCGGGCAAGGGAGACAGAGTGTCGGATTTCCAAACCCTCTCAGATCTGGGAGTATTAGGCCTTTACGAACCAAACACATACCAAAAACAGAATTAGGGGGAGAAGGAGATTTGGAAACGGAGAAAAAAGGAGGGAAAAAGGACGTCAAAACGACGTTACCGAGGTGAGAGAGAGGTCACCAGAAAATCGGTGAGTAACCGGGCGAAGGAGACGAAGTCTGACCCGAAAGTCGAACTCCCGTGACTCGAACCGAGCCCAATCCACTTCTGTCTAAACTGCGGCTGACGACACTTTCGCGGCCCAATCACCTCAGTACAAACCAGAAAGCCCAGTTATGGCCTAACCCACCAGCCACGACTCGAGAGCAAAAGCCCAACAGCCCACCTACACGTTTTCCTTCAGCCTAGGCCAGCCCATCACTCGTGATCAACCCGAAAACCCACGCCTCGTCCTGAGACTGCTGTACACGCGTTGTCCTCTGGTTATGCCAAGTGACATGTCTACAGCACGACACCCCTCGGCTCCGGTGACTAATTGGCTCGGCGGTGGCTTCTCAGCTCCAGCGGCTTATTCAGCTCGAGAAACTTATTTCCGACCAATTTCTCACCGTTTCGACCCTCCTGGAGACTTAGTTTCGACCCCGTTTGAGGTAAAATAGATCATTTTAAGGTTGTATTTCACAAATTCAAGTTGGAAATTGATTATATTTGTGAAATACTAACGAATGTGTCGAATGATCCAATGGGAACCAATCACCAATAGAAGCATAGGACATTTACGAGGAGCTAGGAGCTTACGTTTATATTTTAGGGAGTACTTCGGCTAAGGCCTACTAGGTAAGTGGCTCACCCGTCGTAGGTTACGCGTTATTTGTTATATGTTGGCACATGCCCATGGATTCGCACATGTCATTAAATTGTATGCTAGACTAATGTGCTTAAGTACGTAATCTTGTGAATGTGAATGTATGTTGTTTAGTCTGATGTGATATGTAGTGCTTATGACGTTTATGATGTTCTTGAATGATTATGGCATGATTGTATGAAATATTTGAATGTAAACAGCATGTAATGTATGACATGAAATACGGTAAATTGCTCGAAATATAACTCCGATAGGATTACGTATGTTATGTAGACTTAAAATGAGAAAATGACATGTTAAGCATGAAATAGGACAGTTATATTTGTTAATGACAAAGGTAGAAGTAATGGGGACCTCATGCATTATGTGTTCTCATGCATTTGGGGGGATACCCCTATCCCATCACGAGGGTACGAACGCGTACATCCAATGGCAGGACAACAATCGTTATGCCTTGCATAGCGCTGCCGTGACGATTACTAGTTCTAATGGGTGTCCGGCCTAAGAAGCTCCTAGAGTATGCTCACCGGACAAGGAAAGTGGCCCAGCGGTGTGCAAACTAGCTGGTGAGCCCATACTCGCTCGTATGGGCTGTGTGTAGAGTATATGGTACACGTCTAAATTTACCCATTAGAACAGCACCGTAGGGAAAACGAAATGAAAGATAGGTCCCATCATCTCTTTGCATGTGATTATTGCATAACCCAGATAGGAGGGTCACTTACTGAGTATTCTAGAAATACTCAAGCCTTGTGCTACTTTACTTTTCAGATAAAGGCAAGGCACCCATGTGAGATCGACGGCGGCATCGTACACCCCCGGACCGTGGCACATGCATAGGGTAGTTTTCCATTTTTGTAGTATAGGTTAGTATAGGCTGAATTCGGTTTGCATCATTAGTATAGGTTAGAATAGGTTGAATTGTAATCGCATAATAAACCATAGGGTAGTATAAGACAACTGTTTCAGTGTTGTAATCGTTTTTCACAAGGTAATAAAAGATGTGTAGTCGCATCTATGATAAGGGCCCATTTAATGTAAATTCTGCATTTCAAGATATAGTAATAACCTTAGATTAAATATGTAAAATTTAGGTCGTTACAGTTAGTCGCATTTATGATAAGGGTCCATTTAATGTAAATTTCGCATTTCAAGATATATTGATGACCTTAGATTAAATAGGTAAAATTGAGGGTCGTTACGATTTCTTTTCAAACTTGTTCTTACAATGCTAAAAGTGCCTAGAAATCGTTCCCCCAATCCAATTCGCCATTGAAGAGCATAAAGGAAAAATTAAAATTTCAATCCGAGGATACACGAGAATACGTCAAGAAAGGATGATCCCAATCGCACCTCCAAGAAATGTTTCCATAGAAGACAACGAAGAGAAATAACCTCTAGAACAAGCCCAATTTAAGAAAATCCGTTTTGGCTCAAATTAGGGGTAAGTTTCAAATTCCTATCTACGGTCTCTTATCCTTCAAATTAAGGATTCCTTCAACTCCAGAGCAAGAAGTTACTTCTACTCCATTCTTGCCAACTGTGAAGCCAAGAAAGTTAACTTTTTCCAGGCAAAACTACACTTATTAAAATTAGCATAAAGTTTATGTTTCTTAAGCATAATCAAAACTTACTTCACATGCTCATACAAAGTCTTTGAATAAATTAAAATATAATCAAAATGTACAACAACATGCTTTTCTAAATATTCTCTTAAAACGTGATTCATTAAGCGCATAAATGTACTAGGAGTATTAGTTAACCCATAAAGCATAACAAGTCATTCATACAATCCAACCTTAGTTTTGAAAGCTCTTTTCCATTCATCTCCTATATGCCTTCTAATTTAATGATATTCAGATTTCAAATCAATCTTTGTAAATAGATATGAACCATGCAATTCATCAAGCATATGGTCTAGCTTGGGAATAGGATGTCGATACTTTACAGTGATTTTGTTGATGGCTCAAGAATCCACGCACATGTGTCACGTTCCATCTTTCTTTGGCATCAATAAGACTGGTACAGAACATGGACTCAAACTCTCTCGTATATAGCCCTTGTCTATGAGCTCCCCAACTTGCCTCTGAATTTCTTTAGTCTCAATTGGGTTTGCTCTATAAGGAATGACTGCCCCCGGAATGAAATCTATTTTATGTTCAAGATCTCTAATGGGAGGTAGTCCTTTAGGTACTTCATCTTGGAACAAATTCTCAAATTCTTGTAAAAGAGATTGAAATTTATCCTTTCAATATGACCTCCTTGTATTCCTCCACTTCCTCTTTACCCTTGGATGTCTCATTTTTGTTCTTTTTTTCAATCTCATACTTAGCTCTAACCTTGAAATTTATCCTTTCAATATTTGCATTTTTTTTCCAAGGTTTCTAAGTAATAGACTTAGAAATAGCATACCTCTTGGAGTTCTTCTTCTCCCAAGCTAGTTGCCCTTCGATTTTGACATCAAGGTGTAACAATTCTTGCATATCAAAGTACGCTTACCTATCCACTTGGTGAGCAAGTTTTTAGTTCATCCCACCGAGGAATCTAGCCATTGAATCCTCTTTGTCTTTATCAATGCATGCTTTATTCATAAGGGCCTCCATTTCTGTGTAATATTCTTCATTACTTTTGGATCCCTGTAGCAGAATCTAGAATTTTTGCTTGGGTACTCGAGAATAATGCTTCGGATTGTAAATTTTTCTCATTAATGTCTTCAATTCCTCCCACATTTCAATTGGTTTTTCATAGTTTTTGTTGGACTCTTTCTCTCCCACCCTAGGACTATGTCCCGCTAAAAGAGTGACATTATCATCTTCTTCATTTTCAACTCCTTCATTCAAGAGTATTTCCCTTCCTTGATGATTACCTAAGGCTATTTCAATTCACTCCATCCGGTTTGTCGATGTACTAACAACTTGATTTAAATAAGTAATAGTTCTGACTTGTGCTTCTCTCAACCTAGCTTCATTGATCTCCCCTCCATTTCCTTCGTCTTGGTTCATGATTGTACAAAAAATAGTTAAATATGCTTATGTTCTCACATACACAACTCACTAATTTTATACTCAGGGACACTCGTGTTTATTACACACAAAGGTAGGCTATTTGTGAAAGTGACTAAATTATGATCAAGGCAGGCTAATACATGGATAAAGCAATTAATAACAAGCTATTCAATGAAATCAAGATAAATTAATTATGAAATAACAACAAAATAACAACAAAAAATAAACAAAGAAAGAAGGGCACAAATATATATTTTTTTGGATGGAATTGCACATTGAAAAAAAAGAATTCCAGAGAGAATGGTGGTGAAGATTTGAGAACAACCTAACTTTCCTTTTTTATAAAATACGAGAAAATTTAGAATTTATCTTCAAGTCTAAATGATGAGAAAAAAAAAATCAGACACAAATGTTCTAGATTTAGATGGAATAAGAAAGAATGTGAATTGAAGTGTATTTGATCTTTATAAATGGTCTAAAATAAATGGTAATGACCATGTATAATGAACAAATATGATAAGAATTTTTTTTTTTTGTTTTTTTTTCTTCAGGGTCTAAATATGATGCTCAAAAAGAAAATGAGAACAAGGTCAAAAGATGACAAACAAGATGGAAATGGCCCCAAGAAAATAAATGGACAGATTTAAAGAAAGAAAAAACAATAGCATAACGAATAAACTAGAGATAAAATCAATTCTAGAGTAGGTCACATAGATGCAACCTAAACTCTGACACCAATTTGACTAGGCAACCCTAATTCTCAACTCAACTATCGTTGAAGCAAAAACCCTTAAATCTAAGAAATTAACTAATTCATCCCAACTTTTGTTTTTGTTTTTTTTTTTTTGTTTTTTTTTTCGTCTTCTTGTTAGATATTCGCCAACTATTCTCGAGTAGCAAGTCATCTGATCTTTCAAGAGTCATATATGTCATATAGTCATATATTGCATATTCGTCAACTCACCTATTGCAACTTGAATCGATAGTAGAGGAAATGGTAAGAGCATAACTAAATTACCTGATTTCTGGTATGCTTAAAAGAGTTAAACTGCGTGCCACCAATGGCGGGGAATAGCTTAGATAAGCGAAATAGGGCACAACTTTAATAACTCAATTTTAAAAACTTCAAAGCACAACTATAATAAATCAATTTTCAATACTTCAAATCATTTTTCATGGCACATACTTACAAAGAAAATTTGATAAAAATTGGAACAAGATTCGAAAAATAAGGACAACAACTCGTAACACATAGAACTGACGTGACAAATAAAAAATTTGATGAAAATTGGAACGAGATTCGAAAACTAAGGATAACAACTCGTAACACATAGAACTTACGGTTCGAGATGACCCTCCTCTGTGACCTTAACTAACCATTAGTGATCCCCGAAAAAGGAAAAGTAATATATAATGCAACTAAATAAGTAACCTACTTGTAGGCGGTAATCAAATCCTTGATCGAGCGAGTTGCCACGGTTTTTATTTAGGTTATAGGAAGTTCAGGTGTAGATTATATGTAACGACCCTAGTTTTCTAGCGGCCTAGAGTCACTAGAATATGCATGATGTAACTTCTTTATTCGAAAATATTTTTTACATTATGTTTTTGTATCGAGGGTTCCCCTAAGAAGAACTCAACATTATTATTAAGGATGCTAGATTAAGACTATGTAACAATGTTAGGAATCACGAACCTCCGTAATTATATGACATTGTCCACTTTGGTTGAAGGGTTAAAGTTTTCCTTGCGCGGTACGCTTGGTGGAGAGACGCCAGCATCTCTAGGGGCACAGATCGTAATATGGTGGCGAACGACAACTCGACGCCCGTCATCACGGCGTCGACCTCTTTGTGGTAGTGATGGAGATGCTGGCACACGACGGCGGCGTGGAGGAGTGAGCGAGCCTGCCCGAGATGGACCCCACAATGTGTGTATTTTCGTGCTTTGTATTTTCTTCTACTCGAACCTACGACCTGCTCTACCCATTTGAGCTATTCTACTTGACTGTTGATAAGATCGGCTCTTCTGTAATGATATACCACCGATAGCTTCAACTTGGCTCTAATACCACTGGTTGACTCTGACAAAACGTCGACGAAAAAAACGGCCGAAGAAAGTTCCTTCGAAGAAATAATAGCGGAAAGTAAAAAGAGAGATGGAGAGAATTTGCTGAAGACCCGATGTTTTATTTTTCATCGGTTGAATTCTTTAAATAGCAAACATAATTACAAAAATAGAAAGAGTGGGCTAAAACTTCGCCCAAAGTTAGCCAAAAATGACCGGCCAAATTTACACTCTTCCATTAGCGTAAATTAAGAACATTGAAAGGTGAAAACAACTTAACTAAATTGAAGGAGGACCATAGCTTTTATTTAATAGTAGCAACCTCCAATACGTGGGCTAGGGTGCAATACTGGTACACCCGTGCCATCTGGTACTGTCTTTCATAAACCCATTTCAAAGGAAGTCGCCCGAGACACTCGTCTCGGCATGCTCGCCGACACTGTTACACACGTATGTGCCACAGGGTAGCTCACTTAGGCCACAAGGCCCAAGGGTAGTGGAGAGCTAACACCATGGTACCCCTATAGTACATTTTGAGCCATTTTCATTCTACCAGGTGTAGACATGATTTTGGTGAGTTGTCATACGGTGTCATGTATTGTCCGTCCGATGTTCGATTGACACCAAACTTGGCGAACATTCATATTTCATATAAACGGACTTAACTCCCAAACAACATGCCCAAATTCCTTCCAAAACTCCGAGTTTTGAGGTTAAGGCTCGGGGCCCTACCCGGCCCTTCAACAAGCCTATCTTGTCCTTCATGTATATTCTGATGTCTCTGTCTTGCTTATGTCTCAACTTGTCTTCAATGCCCACTTTGCATGGTGGTGTGTTGGATGATGCATCGTCCTCCTCGATCGCATCATGGCACCCTCGTATATTGGCCTTCATGGTACGGGGTTACAACATTACGAACTTTAAAGATAATGACTTAAAGTTTTAAGTTTATTATGCATAAAATTATGTAACCTAAACTCGATTGACTAAATTAGGAGCTATCGATATACAATGTGCATAAAACCTATGGCCTATTAGCTTAGTTGGTTAGAGCGTCGCGTTAATAACGCGAAGGTCGCAAGCTTGACACCATGGGCGAATTTCATTAATTTTTAATAATATCTTTTCATGATACGAGTTAAAACACTATGAACTTTAAAAGATAATGATTTTTTTAAGTTTATTATTTATCAAGTTATGTAAATGAAACTCGATTGACTGGATTAAGAGCCAACGATCTATAACGTGCATAAAACCTATGCCCTATTAGCTCAGTTGGTTAGGTTGTCGTGTTAATAATGTGTAGGTCGTAGGTTCGCCAAATCTCATTAATTCTTTATAATATTTTTTCATGATACGGTGTTACAACACTACGAACTTTAAACTGACGCGACCTGCGAGGTAACCTCTCACAATTTTTCTCATGCGAGAGGTAACCTTTCAAAATTTTTCTTTAATCTGAGCCGTGATAGGTTCTTCTATGAAGGATGAAATTTGAGGTTTTATGAGAGTCCTTTCACGAACAAGAAGAAGGTAAATAACTTTCACAATTTTTCTTTAGATCTAAGCCGTTTGATATGTTCTTCTATGAATGATGAAATTCGAGGATTTCTGAGAGTCCTTTCAGGAAAAAGAACGTGGTAAATGAACAAACTTTGAAGGCAACCTTTCACAATTTTTCTTTAATCTGAGCCGTGATAGATTCTTCTATGAAGGATGAAATTTGAGGTTTTCTAAGAGTCCTTTCACGAACAAGAAGGAGGTAAATGACTTTCACAATTTTTCTTTAGATCTAAGCCGTTCGATATGTTCTTCTATGAATGATGAAATTCGAGGATTTCTGAGAGTCCTTTCAGGAAAAAGAACGTGGTAAATGAACAAACTTTGAAGGCAACCTTTCACAATTTTTCTTTAATCTGAGCCGTGATAGATTCTTCTATGAAGGATGAAATTTGAGGTTTTCTAAGAGTCCTTTCACGAACAAGAAGGAGGTAAATGACTTTCACAATTTTTCTTTAGATCTAAGCCGTTCGATATGTTCTTCTATGAATGATGAAATTCGAGGATTTCTGAGAGTCCTTTCAGGAAAAAGAACGTGGTAAATGAACAAACTTTGAAGGCAACCTTTCACAATTTTTCTTTAATCTGAGCCGTGATAGATTCTTCTATGAAGGATGAAATTTGAGGTTTTCTAAGAGTCCTTTCACGAACAAGAAGGAGGTAAATGACTTTCACAATTTTTCTTTAGATCTAAGCCGTTCGATATGTTCTTCTATGAATGATGAAATTCGAGGATTTCTGAGAGTCCTTTCAGGAAAAAGAACGTGGTAAATGAACAAACTTTGAAGGCAAGATTTAGTATTGTGACTGTCAGTAGAGAAAATTTTCCAGCAAGCCACATGTCAACTTGTGGGAGGGAAGCGCGTTAGACAGCAGGCAAGCCGCGTGTCAGACAGCCTGAGGGACACATATTGATGATTCGGTGGAATAACGCGTCAGGCATGTTGTAAAGTGACGTGTCTGCAATTGATATGCGACACGTTGTAACTCTTCCGACCCATGCCCACGTCTAGCCCAGTTTGACTCGAAGGATGTTCGACCTGATCCGCATGGTGCTACGCTTCAATGTAAAGAATTTCACTTCCTAGCGCACACCTCCGATTTTGAACCCAAGACTCATCAGCAGTAGACCTTTCTTTCTCCACACCTTCTTCAATTCTCTTCACAAGCTGAGAAATTACCTTCCCATTCCCTTCCTTCTTCAATATGAGATACAAAGAACTCTCACTCAGCTCAGCTACTTTCTTCTCTAACCTTTCAATCTCCATTTCTAAAAGCTTTCTTTTCATTTTCAATCTCTACTTTCTCCTTCAAAAGGCGCTCGTTCAGCGATTTCAACGTCTGCAACTGAGACTTCTCCACAGATTTATCCACAACAGATTTTGGTTGTTGCTCTAAATCTCTGTTCTCCTTCTGATGATCTGGAAATTTCTTTGGCTCGTTCGCCATCACGTGTTCATCCTGATTCCTTCTTCAATTTTCTCATCTCCGATATAACGATTTTGACAAATCCACTGCGTATCCCCTCATTTCCAACAGCTTCCACCGCCTCACAACTACCGCCGTCAGCTTTTTCTCTGCTGTGTTCTTTCGCTTTCAGATCTTCATTTTGAGCCATCAAGAGAAGACCTTGGTTTGTTGCGTCATCAAAGGCTAAGTTGATTGTTTCTTCCACCTTTTTATCAACTCAACAATCATTTACAAAATGCCCCTATGCCACAGTTGCAACATTTGTCGAAGTTACAATCGTTCGCATAGTGACCATATTTGTGACATTTATAGCATTAAATGTTGGAGTAAATTTATCGGCCGCCTCTTCCTCGACTGCATCCTCTTCCACGCCAATTTACTTGGCTCGCCTATCCCTTATTCTTATAGTGTCCTTCATGACTGCTTCCTTGACCACCATGACCATTTTTACTACTTTCAAAACCAAAACCTCTACCTTCAAAATATTGAGAGTAGAGTACCTTTTCATCTTTGATTGACGCCTTGGTTTGAAGTGCTTGATCGAGTGTTTCCTCCTTCTTCTTCTTACATTGCTCGTGTGCCTCAAGAGAACCAGCTAGCTCGTCGACTATGAACGTCGCTAGGTTCTTTAACTCTTCTATCGCGCATAAAACATTCTCAAAGTTGTTGGTTAATGACCTTAAAATCTTCTCCAAAACCCGCGTCTTGGCTAATATTTCTCCATGTCAGTTGAGTTCGTTTACCACAGTTTGTACATGCGTGATGTAGTCAGATACACTCCTTCATCTTCATGCTCTTTGACTTTCCACAAAGAGTTTGGAGACGCACTTGCTTGACTCGGTCGATTCCTTTGAACACTTTTCCTAAAGTGTCCCACGCTTCTTTTGAAGTAGTTGCATTGGCAAGCTTCTCAAAGCCCGACTCGTCGATGACTCGGAACAACATGTATAGTGCCCCCTTATCCTTTGATCGCACCTCTTTTAACGCCTTATTTCGTGCCGCTCTATAACCCATGGTATCTTTTGGTTCTTCTAACCCTTCTTCCACCACCTCCCATGCATCTTGATAACCGAGAAAAGCTTTCATATGAATGCTCAAATTCTCATAGTTTGACTTCATTGGTCGCGGTAGCAGCATTTGACCCGTCACGTTCGCCATTGGCTTGATACAAATTTTTTAAAGAAAACTCATAAATTTGTGAAATAAATCTCACACACACTAACGATAGAAGGAGACAAAGAACACACTCTGTTTATCTGAAAAAACAATCTTTTATTGCTCCTCTATTTCTTTTCTTTTTTTCTCTGCTCTGCTTTACCGTTTTACACTAGTAATAACAAATGTATTTTAAGGTCTTCTAAAACTAAATATAGACATCAAAATGCCATTGTTTCTTGACCGATAAAACGTCATTGTTCCTATAAAGATTGTTGGCCTTTCATCTTCAACAGTCTCGGCCTTTTCCTCTAAGACTGGCTCTTGGATTTAAAACCCACTAAAATTCTCCATGGGTTATCCGATCCCTGCCACTTCCTTGCGAGGAATCCCTTACCCTGATCCCCACACAAATAAATAGAGAATTTTGTGGAAATGGAGAATGAAATAGATGGTCGGGATGATGACAGGGAATGGACATCGTTACCTGTGGCCCAGGCACATGTCGTGTTTTATGATTGTATGACATATACTATGTTATGTATATAATATGATATATGATATGTTGCATACAAGTTACGCTATGATATCATATACACTATTCTAAGACTATGAGACATTAAAAAATCATGTATTGTTAATTATTAAAAATATGAAATGAATCAAGTATTTATATCTCATAGGAACACTATGCTGGGAATTGATTGGAGGTATGATTAGCGCCACGAATATATGTCATGCTTTAATGTTATGGGACCACATGCATTTTGTATACCACGTACATCGAGATACATCTATATTATGTTTAGTACACCCTATGCCTATGTATTGTTAATCATGAACAATATGACAAGAATCAAGAATGTATGTCTCATAGGAACGTTATGTCGTGTTTTAATGTTAGGGATCTCATGTATTTTATATGCGAGGTGCATCGGGATACTTCCCCATTATGATTAGTACAGACACATACCTTACAATATTTATGTTCCTTATGATATTATGCGGGTCTTTCCCCTTCATGGTATTTGGTAGTGTGAGTGTGCACAAGCTCGACGAGGCACACCCACAAAGTACTCTTATACCAACCCACCTGGTGGTCAATGTGCACATTCATGGGTCATGTGTAGGGAAGTACAACATATTCAACTCTGCTCGGACTGAAAAGCAAAGCTCAAGCCCATGCAACAATGTATGTGAAAGGATAGATCCCACTATATTACACGTGATTCATATTCTGACCCTAACAGTGAGATTACTTACTGAGTATTTATTAAAGTACTCAAACCACATGCTACTCTTATTTGAAAGTAAATGTAAGATACTCATTTACGGATGACAACGTTGCATTGAAGGCCAAGGAACCAAATTTAGGGTAGTTGCATTCATGTTATTTTTAATGATCCTTAGGTTAGATCAGGGCATTGCTTTATTTTTATTTAAACTAATGTTATCTATTTTTCATTATGTTGTTCATAAGCGTTTGGGCAATAGTTTGGAACAAGAATCGAGCTCCCACTAGTAGGCAATAAGCGTTTAGATTTTGGGTCTCCTATTCTCAGATTTCTTCCAAATTCAAGAGCAATTCTACACCATTTCGATTCAAACTTGTTCTTACCATGCTGAAAGTGCCTAGAAACCATTCCCCCAGTCCAATTTGTCATTGAAGAGCTTCAAGGAAAACTCAAAATTTTAATCCGAGGATACATGAGAATTCGTCAAGCAAGGATGATCCCAATTGCACCTCCAAGGAATGTTTCCATAGAAGACAACGAAGAGAAATAACCTCAAGAACAAGCCCAATTGAAGAAAATCCGTTTTAGGCTCAAATTAGGGATAAGTTTCAAAATCTTATCTATGGTCTCTTTTACTTCAAATTAAGGATTCCTTCAGAGCAAGAAGTTACTTGTACTCAATTTTTACCAACTATGAAGCCAAGAAAGTTAACTTTTTCCATGCAAAAACTACCCTTATTAAAATTAGCATAAAGTTTCTCTTTCCTAATCATAATCAAAACTTACCTAACATGGTTCACATGCTCATACAAAGTCTTTGAATAAATTAAAATATCATCAAAATGTACAACAACATGATTTCCTAAATATTCTCTCAAAACCTGATTCATTAAGCGCATAAATGTACTAGGAGCATTAGTTAACCCATAAGACATAACAAGTTATTCATACAATCCAACCTTAGTCTTGGAAGCTCTTTTCCATTCATCTTCTACATGCCTTCTCATTTAATGATATCCAGATTTCAAATCAATCTTTATAAATAGATATGAACCATACAATTCATTAAGCATATGGTCTAGCCTAGGAATATGACGTCGATACTTTACAGTGATTTTGTTGATGGCTCAAGAATCCACACACATGTGCCACGTTCCATCTTTCTTTGGCATCAATAAGAATGGTATAAAACATGGACTCAAACTCTCTTGTATATAGCCATTCTCCATGAGCTCCCCAACTTGCCTGAATTTCTTTAGTCTCAGTTGGGTTTTCTCTATAAGTTGGCCTATTGGGAATGATTGAACCCGTTATGAAATCTATTTTATGTTCAATATCTCTAATGAGAGGTATTCCTTTAGGTACTTCATCTTGGAACACATTCTCAAATTCTTGTAAAAGAGATTGAAACATACAAGGCAAATAAAAATTGTCATCGTTAGAGACCAAACATCCTTACTTGTACATGAGTATAAAGATGGTTTCTGTGAAAACATTCGGCTTCTAACCTCTCCAACTCTATCCAAACAACTCACTTTCTTTCATTTTTTTTTCAATTTCATTATTCTTTTCACTATTTTTAAGCTTTCAATTTCTCCTCATTCTCTTAGATTTCTTCTTAGCTCATCTTGGTCACTTTCCTCACTATGTGATACAACTTGTCCATTCTTTATGATCATGACTCAATTGTTAGGACAATCATGACTCAATATATTTTACATTATGTTTTTGTATCAAAGGTACCCCCTAAAAAGAACTCAACATTATTATTAAGGATGTTAGATTAAGACTATGTAACAATGTCAGGAATCACGAACCTCCATAATTATATGACATTGTCCACTTTGGTTGAAAGGTTATTTTTCAACATACTAAAATGGAATGATTCATTACCATTGCTAAAAAGAGAGCTTGAACCTCCCCAACTTTATCGCTAACAATCATACGCTCTAATCAACTGAACTATTCCAACAAATTATGACTATTAGCCTAGATATTGTCTACTTTGGCTCGTTACATATCGTCATCAACCGCACGATTTTAAAACGCGTCTAATAGTGAGAGATTTTCACATGCTTATAAGAAATGTTTCATCCCCTCCCCAACCGATGTGGGATTTCACAATCCACCCCCTTGTGTTCCCAGCAATCTCGTTGGCACACCACCCGATGACTAGCTCTATACAATTTGTTACAAACCAAGCCCACCTCTATCAGATATTGTCTACTTTGGCTAATTATGTATCACCATCAGCCTCACAATTTTAAAATATGTCTACTAGGATGAGGTATCCACAACCTTAAAGAAAATGCTTGGTTCCCCTCTCCAATTGCTAGCAGATTTTGTTTTGTTATTTTTTGCCTGTTACTTATCGTTGTATGTCTAAAAGTTTTAAAACGCGTCTATTAGGGAGAGCTTTCCACATCCTTATAAGGAATGCTTCATTCGAATCTTAAACCAATGTTAGATCTTAAAATAAATAGTTAGGATGGTTGAGTGGTCTAAGGCACTAGACTCAAGTTTTGGTCCTTGTGAGAGGGCGTGGGTTCAAATCCCACTTCTAATAACTTTTATATTAGGGAAAGTTTTCTTTTGTTCATTCTTGAATTCTTTGATACTTGTTCTTAATACACAATTCATAGTCCTTATCACAAGTGTTTAACTTAATAAATTGTACTTAAAGTAGGCATACTTACTTGGTCTCAGTAGGGAGTCCTCCTAAGCTAGGCCATAGAGAAACCTTGGGCTCTGATACCACTCTGTAAGGATCGGGCTGTCGCGATGGTTCTAAAAGACGGGTAAATTTTTCGTGAAATAAACAAAAGAATTTAAAATTTTATATTTACATAATATCCAAATAAAGTTTATACATAAGTATTTAAAACACAATCATACTAGTTAAAACACAAAATAAGGAACGGGCACAAAACATTTTACAATAAATGGGTTGAGGACAACGAGTGAGGTTTGTCTATGGCACCTGATCTCCCGACCTTGACCAACTCCTTATTACCTAAACAAATGGAGAATAAAGAATGAGACAAAGACTCTGTAAGTAGCCTACTTGTAGGCTCTTAATCATGTCTTTAATATTCTAGGGTACCACATTCTTTGTTGTTGTCTTGTTCTTGTTCTTGTTATTGTTGTAAGTACTCAAGTTCTTCAATTCTTGTTCCTGAGTTGGGGTTCTTATCTTGATTATCCTGAGGACCTTGGTCTCTGGATTATGAAACATTGGTTATCCTTTAAGGGCCTTAGTACATGGTTCTTGGTTCTTGGTTCTTGTCCTTAGAACTTGGATCTTGATCCATGTTCTAGACCTTGATCTTTCTCTTGTTCCTGATACTTTCTTTGTTCTCGTTTTGTTCTTGTTCTGTTCTTGATTCGTTCTCCAAGACACTCCCCCTAGGATTTATGGCACTAGCTATGCACCTAACAATCCTGTGTCCAAGGCTTCATGCGTTCCAAGCGATACAATCTTAACCTACGTTCATGGCTTCATGAGTTCCAAGCGACGTAGTCTTAACCCACATCTTAGGGCTTGCCCTTCGATACTGTATGCTAACCTATGCCCAAGGCTTCATGCATTCCAAGCGGCATAGTCTGAAAACCAACATCCAAGACTTCTTAAGTTCCAAGAGATGTAGTCTAATCCTACATCAAGGGCTTGCCCTATGATACAGTCTGAACACCTACGCTCAAGGCTTCATGCGTTCCAAGCAGCGTAGTCGAAGTCATGAGCACGTTGTACCATGGGAGGTCTTAGGAGTTGATTCTTGGCTAGTGTAACTTACTATCTTCTAGTTCCATCATGGCCCTAGACTACTCCCCATGATAAACCATGAAGGTCATGTGGTCGGTGCATACATGAACATGGCATCTTGCAAATCTTTTGGGTACTCGTAACATGGTGCAAGGCATCTCTTCTAAGTGAGAGAAATGAGGCCAATCATGATATTATAAAAAGGAAACATGGTGTAAGGCATCCCTTTCCTAGAAGAAGAAATCTTGGGCCACAAAAAGCATCGCTTTGTGTGAGGTCATAGGTCACTTTGGACATGATTAGAGTTTCTGTGTCTCAGGACCTTGGTCCCTTATCCTTGAGTGGTACCTTGCATTCTTCTTACTTGGGTAGTTGTAAAGATTGTGTGGTATTGTTCTTGGTTCTCAATCTTGTAAGTTTCCAAGGTTCGTAATTCCTGGAGGCACAAGTTGTAACTTGCATTTGTAACCATATGAACCTATCTTAGCATAAGTTGTTCTAGAAGGTTGTAGATTCCTAGGGAGTTCTTTAGAGGGTTCTAGAAGAGTCTTGATTCTTGTGGTGTTTCCTTTAGGTGTTTCTTGGGTCCTAACTTGGTTTAGGTTCCAAACTAGCTCCAATCAACTTGAAACGTCAAACATATCTTCATGTCCTTCATAATAGACCTTATAAGAAGTACGAAACCATTTGGAGCACATATAGACCTTGGATTTTCATAAGTCGTCCTAGGGGCATTTTGGTCATTTTACCCATAATCCTTGGTTTTGCTACTTAACGTGTTCCAATAGTCTTCAAATTTTCTTAAGTCGTCCTTGGAGTTCATTTAGTGGGTTATTTTAACGTTACTTAAATCCTGAGCATTTTGATCAGTTTAGGGCCTAAACTCACAGTTCTTTTTGTTTTTCTTTCATATATCCTTAATTCATACTTATGTTAGGGTTCATATGGAAAATCCAATGGATTTGTACAAGTATTTTTTAACAAAACGTCCAAGGTCACTACTTACCTCGTCGTTGACATTTGGGATTTCCGTTCTTGAGCTTCCTGTATCTGAATTATCTCAATTTTCCTTCCACAAACTCCTTATTTTGTCTAGTTTTTGGAACCATAAAGATTTTTGTGAGGACCGGCCAGGAAGGAGGTTAAAATTGACAAAACCGAAGGAAGGTCAACATATACCTATCTTTGACTTTTAGTGGTCAAAGTTTGACTTTTGACTTTGGACTTCATCTTCTTCATTGTTAGCTAGAAAAATCTCGATTTTTTCTTATCATACCCCTCTGGTTTTATCTTTTTACAGCTATATATAGACATCTAATGGATTTGATTGCTCCATGAAACCTTTAGATGAAGTTTCAAGCAAGAAGTAGAGACCAAGTTCATACCTTTTTGTGGTCTGTAGCAGAAGTTATAATCTTCCAAAGTTCGTCGGAAAACATATTTCTTGCCGGAGTCCGCCGATTATAAGACTTTTCAGTGCCTGATTCCTTCAAAAAACTTGTAAATCTCATATGAAATATGTAGGAGTTGGTAGAAAGGAAAATGATTAAGCATAGCCCTCGAATTTGAAAGAAATTCAAGAAAGAAAAACCTAAAATCTAAGAGCTTCAAACTCGAGTTTTTGGAATTCTCATCACTCGATTCTTGTCCTAAAACTTTGCCCCAACTTCAGACTTTAGGCGAAGCTTCCATCGACATTGAGAGCTGCAGAATCGTCGTGATTTGGAATTTTCTAGATAATTCGTCGAAAATATATCTCTCTGATCAGTGAGCTACCAACTTTGAGTTTGAATTTTGACTGTCGGATTTGATGATCTTTGAACGTTCTAGATTGTATCCAAATTTGAGAAAAATCCAACGACACGATTTTGAGATTCGAAGGACTTTGTATAGATGGTCACATGTAGAGGTTTTTATTTTCAACAGAATGACACTTTCGTAATTATCTATATCATCAGTTTACTTTCGTAAGTCAAGAATGTCTTGGTTTAGTGAATGAGTGATTGACTACCCCTCGGTAGCAGTTGCTCTAACTCACTAAAGTATCGTTGCAAATTAATAATGATTTGGGTACATTATTACATTTGCTAAAACTGATTGGATTAAATATGATTAAGTCAAATCACTAATAGAATTTTTTTTATATCACAGCATGACAAACTTAATAGTACAATTACTCGCTTCTGAGAAATTAAACGGCGACAACTACACAACTTGGAAATCAAACCTTAACACAATACTGGTCATTGATGATTTAAAGTTTGTTTTAACTGAGGAGTGTCCTCCAAACCCCAGCTCAAATGCAAATCAAACAGTTCGGGATGCATATGACAGATGGATAAAGGCAAATGACAAAGCTCGAGTGTACATTCTAGCCAGCATATTTGATGTTTTGGCTAAGAAACACGATGTTATGGGTACTGCTAAAGAGATTATGGAATCTCTAAAAGGGATGTTTGGACAACCGTCCTTCTCCCTTAGACATGAAGCCATAAAACACATTTACAACTGCCGTATGAAAGAAGGGACCTCAATTAGAGAACATGTCCTTGACATGATGGTCCATTTCAATGTGGCAGAAGAAAATGAAGATGTCATTGATGAGAAAAGTTAAGTCAGTTTTATCATGATGTCTCTTCCAAAGAGCTTCTTCCAGTTCCGCACATATGTGGTAATGAACAAAATAGAATATAACTTGACTGCTCTTCTCAATGAGCTACAGACTTATCAGTCACTCTTAACGAACAAGGGATAAACAGGAGAAGCAAATGTTGCTATCTCCAAGAAATTACTACCAGGATCGTCCTCCAAAAATAAGTCTGGACCTTCAACTTCTAAAAGTGTTTTGATGAAGAAGAAGGGTAAAGGGAAAAATAAGATTCCTACTAACCGCAAGAACAAGGTTCAAAAAGCAGATAACGGAAAATGTTTCCATTGCAACGAAAACGGGCACTGGAAGAGAAACTGCCCAAAGTACCTTGACGAGAAGAAAGCCGAAAACACACAACAAGGTAAATATCATTTACTCATTGTAGAAATATGTTTAGTAGAGTATGACAACTCAACGTGGATACTAGATTCAGGGGCGACTAATCATATTTGTTCTTTTTACCAGGAAACTAGCTCCTAGAAAATGCTTGCGGATGGCGAGATAACACTCAGGGTTGGAACAGGAGAGGTTGTCTCAGCAAGATCAGCAGGAAATTTAAAGTTGTTTTTTGGAGATAGATTCGTTATATTAGATAATGTACTTTTTGTTCCTGAAATGAAAAGAAATCTAATATCTATCGCTTGTTTATTAGAACAATTGTATAAAGTATCTTTTGAAATAAATGAAGTGTTCATTTGCAAAAGAGGTATTCATATTTGTTCTGCAAAACTAAAAAAACAACTTATATATATGAAAACCGAGCGAAACAAAAGCTATTTTAAATACCGAGATGTTTAAAACAGCTGAAACTCAAAATAAACGACAAAAGATTTCTCCTAATACCTATCTTTGGCACTTAAAACTAGGCCACATTAATCTCAATAGGATTGAGAGATTGGTTAAAGAGGACTTCTAAATGAGTTAGAAGACAACTCTTTACCTCCATGTGAGTCTTGTCTTGAGGGTAAAATGACTAAACGATCATTTTCCGAAAAAGGTTATAGAGCCAAAGAAACCTTAGAACTCGTGCATACAGATCTCTGTGGTCCAATGAATGTCAAAGCACGAGGAGGGTATGAATATTTCATCAGTTTTATTGATGATTATTCAAGGTATGGCTATCTTTACCTAATGCATCACAAGTTCGAAGCTCTTGAAAAATTCAGAGAGTATAAGACTGAGGTTGAGAATCTATTAGGTAAAACTATTAAAACACTTCGATCAGATCGAGGAGGAGAGTACATGGACTTAAGATTTTAGGACTATATGATAGAACATGGAATAAGGTCTCAACTCTCAGCCCCTGGTATGCCTCAACAAAATGGTGTATCAGAAAGGAGAAATAGAACTCAATTAGACATGGTTCGGTCTATGATGAGTTTCGCTCAATTACCCGATCCGTTTTGGGGATATGCAGTGGAGACTGCTACATACATTTTGAACATGGTTCCTACTAAGAGTGTTTCAGAAACACCTTATGAGTTATGGAAATGGCGTAAAGGTAGTTTACGTCACTTCAGAATTTGGGCATGTCCAGCACATGTGTTGTTGCAAAATCCCAAGAAATTAGAACGTCGTTCAAAATTATGTCTATTCGTAGGATACCCCAAAGAGACGAAAGGTGGTTTGTTTTATGACCCTCAAGAAAATAGAGTGTTTTTATCAACAAACGCTACATTCTTAGAGGAAGACCACGTAAGAAATCATCAACCTCGTAGCAAACTAGTATTAAGTGAGATTTCTAAAGAAGCTACTAATAAAACAACAAGAGTTGTTGATCAAGCTGGTCCTTCAACCAGAGTTGTTGATGGAGCTGATACTTCTGGTCAATCACATCCTTCTCAAGAGTTGAGAATGCCTCGACGTAGTGGGAGGGTTATAACTGAACCCGATTGTTACTTGGGTTTGGCAGAAACTCAAGTCATCATACCTGATGATGGCGTTGAGGATCCATTGACCTATAAATAGGCAATGAATGATGAAGATAGAGATGAGTGGATTAAAGCCATGAATCTTGAAATGGAGTCAATGTACTTCAATTCAGTCTGGAAACTTGTAGATCAACCAGAAGGGGTAAAACCTATTGGTTGCAAATGGATCTATAAGAGGAAACGAGACCAAACCGGTAAGGTACAGACCTTTAAAGCTCAACTAGTAGCAAAGGGTTATACCCAAAGAGAGAGGGTGGACTATGAAGAAACCTTATCTCCTGTTGCTATGCTTAAATCAATGAGAATACTCTTGTCTATTGCCACATTTTATGATTATTAAATTTGGCAAATAGATTTTAAGACAGCTTTTCTAAACGGCAATCTTGAAGAGAGTATCTATGTGGCTCAACCAGAGGGGTTCATTGAACAGGATCACGAGCAAAGGGTTTGCAAGCTTAAAAGATTCATTTATGGGTTGAAGCAAGCATCTCGATCCTGGAATATAAAGTTTGATACTGCGATCAAATCTTATGGCTTTAAAAAGAATGTTGACGAACCTTGTGTTTATAAAAGGATAGTCAACTCTACAATAGCTTTCCTGGTATTGTACGTTGACGATATCCTACTCATTGGAAATGATGTGGGATTTCTGACTGACATTAAGCATTGGCTAGCGACACAATTCCAAATGAAAGATTTGGGAGAGGCTCAGTTTGTTCTTGGAATCCAAATTATTCGGAATCGCAAGAACAAAACACTAGCATTGTCTCAGGCATCGTACATCGACAAAATGTTGATTCGATATAAGATGTAGGACTCCAAGAAAGGATTATTACCTTTTAGGCATGGAGTTCATTTGTTGAAGGAACAAAGTCCTTAGACACCTCACGAAGTTGAGGATATGAGACACATTCCCTATGCATCAGCGGTCGGTAGTCTGATGTATGCCATGCTATATACCCGACCCGATATATGTTATGCTGTGGGAATTGTCAGCAGATATCAGTCCAATCTGGGACGTGCTCATTGGACAGCTGTTAAGAATATCCTCAAGTATCTTAGGAGAACGAGGGACTAT
>NW_019268677.1:29284-30584 GCF_002738365.1 Cucurbita moschata
GATGGAAAGTTCAAAGATTGGAATTGAGAAGTTCGATGGATCCGATTTCGGTTTCTGGAAGATGCAGATTGAAGATTATCTATACCAGAAAGATCTTCACGAACCTCTGTTGGGGGTGAAGTCGGATACCATGACCACGGAACAGTGGAAGCTCAAGGATCGACAAGCCTTGAGGCTGATCTGGTTAACGCTATCTAGAAACGTGGCGTTCAACATTATCAAGGAGAAGACAATGTCAGATCTATTGAAGGCGCTGTCAAATATGTATGAAAAACCATCGACTACGAACAAGGTGTATTTGATGCGGAGATTGTTCAATCTACAGATGTCTGAAGGTGGACCTATTGCTGATCATATAAATGAATTCAATATGATCATAAGTCAACTGCGTTCGGTGGAAATTAATTTTGAAGATGAAATTAAAGCGTTGATTTTGATGTCATCTTTACCCGAGTCATGGGATACTGTTGTTGCCATAATCAGCAGTTCCCGAGGATCTAATAAATTGAAGTTTGGTGAAATTCGAGCTATAGTTCTCAGCGAAAGAATTCGCAAACGAGAAACTAGAGATTCACCAGGCAATGCTCTCAATGTTGATCAAAGGGGAAGAAACAAACATGGGTGATCAAAATCAAAGAACTGAGAAAAATATCTAAACAAACCCAACGTAACATGTTGGAGCTGTGGGGGAAAAGGACACTTTCGAATAGATTGTACAAAACTGCAGAAGAAGCAGAATCATAAATCTGAAGAAGATGATGATTCTATATATACAACAGAAGATACTGAGGACATTTTAATCCTTAGTGTGGACAGCCAAGCTGATTCCTAGATTTTGGATTCAGGTGCATCGTTCCATTCGTCTCCAAGTAAGGAATTGTTTTGAAATTTCGAATCAGGAAATTTTGGGAAGGTGTATCTCACCGACAACAAAACTCTGGAGATTGAAGGGAAGGGAGATGTCTCCATACAAACTCCAACAGGAAATCAGTGGACATGACAAGGTGTCAGATACATTCCTGGTCTCAAGAAGAACCTGATCTCTATTGGTCAGTAGGATAGCACAGGTTATGCAGCAGAGTTTGGAAAGAGTTCGTGGAAGATTGTGAAGGGCGCCATGGTTGTTGCACATGGCACAAAATCTGAAACCTTATACACTACTGCAGAGTGTATAAACATGACTACTGCTGCTGAGAGTGCTTCCAATTCAAGTCTATGGCACAATAGACTTGGACATATGAGCGTCAAATGAATGAAGATGCTGACTGCGAAAGGAACTTTAGAAGACTTAAAATCTGTT
>NW_019268677.1:30594-36007 GCF_002738365.1 Cucurbita moschata
AGAAGTTCGATGGAAAGTTCAAAGATTGGAATTGAGAAGTTCGATGGATCCGATTTCGGTTTCTGGAAGATGCAGATTGAAGATTATCTATACCAGAAAGATCTTCACGAACCTCTGTTGGGGGTGAAGTCGGATACCATGACCACGGAACAGTGGAAGCTCAAGGATCGACAAGCCTTGAGGCTGATCTGGTTAACGCTATCTAGAAACGTGGCGTTCAACATTATCAAGGAGAAGACAATGTCAGATCTATTGAAGGCGCTGTCAAATATGTATGAAAAACCATCGACTACGAACAAGGTGTATTTGATGCGGAGATTGTTCAATCTACAGATGTCTGAAGGTGGACCTATTGCTGATCATATAAATGAATTCAATATGATCATAAGTCAACTGCGTTCGGTGGAAATTAATTTTGAAGATGAAATTAAAGCGTTGATTTTGATGTCATCTTTACCCGAGTCATGGGATACTGTTGTTGCCATAATCAGCAGTTCCCGAGGATCTAATAAATTGAAGTTTGGTGAAATTCGAGCTATAGTTCTCAGCGAAAGAATTCGCAAACGAGAAACTAGAGATTCACCAGGCAATGCTCTCAATGTTGATCAAAGGGGAAGAAACAAACATGGGTGATCAAAATCAAAGAACTGAGAAAAATATCTAAACAAACCCAACGTAACATGTTGGAGCTGTGGGGGAAAAGGACACTTTCGAATAGATTGTACAAAACTGCAGAAGAAGCAGAATCATAAATCTGAAGAAGATGATGATTCTATATATACAACAGAAGATACTGAGGACATTTTAATCCTTAGTGTGGACAGCCAAGCTGATTCCTAGATTTTGGATTCAGGTGCATCGTTCCATTCGTCTCCAAGTAAGGAATTGTTTTGAAATTTCGAATCAGGAAATTTTGGGAAGGTGTATCTCACCGACAACAAAACTCTGGAGATTGAAGGGAAGGGAGATGTCTCCATACAAACTCCAACAGGAAATCAGTGGACATGACAAGGTGTCAGATACATTCCTGGTCTCAAGAAGAACCTGATCTCTATTGGTCAGTAGGATAGCACAGGTTATGCAGCAGAGTTTGGAAAGAGTTCGTGGAAGATTGTGAAGGGCGCCATGGTTGTTGCACATGGCACAAAATCTGAAACCTTATACACTACTGCAGAGTGTATAAACATGACTACTGCTGCTGAGAGTGCTTCCAATTCAAGTCTATGGCACAATAGACTTGGACATATGAGCGTCAAATGAATGAAGATGCTGACTGCGAAAGGAACTTTAGAAGACTTAAAATCTGTTGGTATGGGTCTTTGTGAGAGCTGTGTTATGGGCAAACAAAAACGAGTTAGTTTCACAAAGGCTGCCAGAGAACAGAAGAAAGTGCGGTTGGAAATGGTCCATACAGACGTTTGGGACCATCTCCAGTTTCATCACTTGGTGGATCAAGGTACTACGTCACCTTCATCGATGACTTTAGCAGGAAGGTATGGGTTTACTTTCTAAAACACAAGTCAGATATGTTTACCACATTCAAGAAGTGGAAAGTTGAAGTTGAAAATCAGACCGGCTTGAAGATCAAATGCCTGAGGTCTGACAATAGAGGAGAGTACAACAAATCAAAGTTCAAAACATTTTATGCAGCTGAGGGAATTAGATTAATAAGAACAATTTCTGGTAAGGCAAGACAAAATGGTATAGCAGAAAGGATGAACAGAACATTGAATGAGCGAGCAAGAAGCATGAGGATTCATTCGGAGTTCAACATAGTTGTGTGAGTTAGAGTGATGTTGTTGGGCTCACTAGTTTTGTAACACCCAAAAATGAAGGAAAGCAACCTATGCATGACCCAAAGGATCCAAGAAAGAAAATTATGAGGATTAAGCAAGGAAAGGTGTCTTAGTAAGTCATTTATAAACCCTAAGAAGTTATCTTTTAAGGAGTTAAGACCTTTGGAGAAGGATTGAGAATGAAAGCGTAAGCGAAAAGAACGAAAAGGTCATTTTTCAAATTATCAAGGACCTTTCTAGATTTTTAATTCCTTATCTAGAAGGAATTTTAAGATGCTTGAGAAGGGAAAAATGACCAACAAGGAATGAAGAATGTTTAGGAAATTATGGATTTTTTGAGAAAATAATAATAAAATATTCGGAATGTGGAAAATTACCAAAATACCGTTGAAGTTAAGGATAATTACGGATTTGCCATTCTGCTAACAAATCAGAACTTTCACCTTCTGCACAAAATCCCTCGAATCTCGACTCTCAGCCGTAGGATCTCCTCCAAACTTTTGATATTTTGTAGAACACTCATGGATCATCACTTCCAACGACTAGGATTCAAAACCAAAGTCGGTGTCTCTAATCGGAGTAGATAGTTCTGAAGGATTTTCCAGAAAATCTAATCGACAATTCATGACGATTCTAGAGCTCCCGATGTCAATTTAAGTTTTCTCTATAAATTCTGAAGTTGGGGCAATCGTTTGGGATAAGAATCGAGCAAGGTCGAGCTCCCAGTCGTTGGCAATAAGTGTTTAGATTTTGGGTCACCTACTCTCGGGTTTCTTCTAAATTCGAGAGAAATTCTCCACCATTTCCTTTCAAACTTGTTCCTAAAGCTTCTAAACAATACTACCCATAAGTTCTATGAAGGAATAGAGTCCTGAAAGTTCCTAGAAACCATTCCTCCAATCTAATCCGCCATTAAAGAGTTTCAAGAAAAACTCAAAATTCCAATCCGAGGATATACAAGTATTCTTCAAGCAAGGACAACCCCAATCTGTTTTTGCACCTCCAAGGAATGTTTCCATAGAAGCCCACGAAGAGAAATAACCTCAGGAACGTTCCCAATTGACGAAAATCCGTTTCAGGCAAAAATTGGAGGTAAGTGTCGAATTCCTATCTACAGCCTCTTTTCCTTCAAATCAAGGATTCCTCTAGCTTTATAAGAAGAATTCGAGTAACTTTGCTGAAGGAATGGAGAGGTGAAATGTCATAGAACAAGATAACCAAAAGATCGAAAATCGAAGGTGTCGGGTAACTTGCAGACCGAGAGTGGTTTCTTAAAATTAAGATCCCACACTCAAAGTAGTTCCAACAAACCAATTCCTTTATCTTGAAGGAAGAATAAGGAAGAGGTTTAGTGAAGAAATCAAGATTCGAAAACTCCTAGAATCGGCTACCCAATAAGAAATCCTCTGTTTTTACACCGGTGAGAAATCATATTTTGGACGAACTTTGGAAGCAAATATCTTAGGCTACGATCCAAGAAAAGGTACGAAATCTATCCCTAGCTCTTCCTCGTAACACCCTCTTTATGTTTCATGAAGGAATCGAGGAGAGAAATGGCGTGATAGGAGCTGGGGAGGGCGATTTTCAGACGACGGCAGGAACGGTCGTGTGCGTCTTCTTCCCGTTTGGAGGAAGAAGACAATGACGTGGTCGGTTCAGTTGAACCGGCCATGTCAACACAAAACTCGACCTTCCCTTGGTTTTTCTCTATGTTAACTCTCTTCCAGACCGGTTCTCATGAAAAACTTTATAGTTCCAGAAAGTAGACACAATAAGTAGTCTATGAAAGGAAAGTTGAAGTAATTCAGGTATCGGAAGCTCAAGAAAAAGGATCCCGAACATCGACAACGAGGTAAGTAGCCACCTTGGACTTTTTGTTAAGAAATACTTGTAGGAATCGCTTGGATTTCCATATGAGCCCTAAAAAAAGTATGAAATTAGGATAAATAAAAGAAAAACCCTAGGAACTGTAAGTTAAGACCTTGAACCGAACAAATTGCTCGAGATTTAGTTAACGTTAAAATAACCCACTAGATGAACTCCGCTGCCTATGAAATTTTATTGCTAAGCATATTATGGCATGTTGAGTTTATATATGAAGTTTGGTAGTCATTGATAAGGATAAGTAGGTAAATCAAGAAATGGTACAAAATGACCATAATGCCCCTAAGGATATCTACCTACGGTTCATGAACTAGATGTGGAGGAAGGTTCCAAGACCACAAAAGTAGTGGGATTTGAGCTTGAGTTGTAGGAAAACTCACCTAGTGATCTTGTAGCACATACTCAAGAAACTCCTAAGACTACTACTGAGGAACTAGATGTGGAGCAGCAAGTAGGAGTTGAGGTTGAGTTACGGAGAAAATAACCAAGTGGTCTTGTAGTAGATACTCAACAAACTCCTGAGGTTGTTGCAGAGGAACCAACAGTAAAGCAAGTGACACCTGAATCGGTGTTGAGAAGATCATCCTGTACTATCAGAGTACAAAATATGTATGTACCTTCATTACACTATCTGTTGTTGATGAAAGGGAACCAGAGCCCTTTGATGAGGCCCTACAGTTGGAGGATACAACCAAGTAGGAGCAAGCCATGGATGATGGAACGTCTAGGCTTCAGAAATGCGTTGTACTGAGGTTGAGTACGTGGCAATAGCTGAAGCTGGAAAGAAGACAATATGGATGACTGACTATCTGGAAGAATGGGCAAAAAGTAGCACGAAGATATTCTTTACAGAGATAGTTAGAGTGATACAATTGGCGAAGGAACCCGGTCTATCATTTAAAGAGAAAACCCAGAAGACGATACCATTTCACTTGCAGGTTAGTGAAAGATGGTGATGTGTTTGGAGAAGATAGAGGGTGCAAAGAATCCAGCAAACATGTTGACAAAATGTGTTGATGTTGGAATATTGAGGTTGTGCAAAGCCTCAATTGATATGGTGCCATGAAGACCATGAGCCATGAAGATGCTCATGTCGTTTGAGAATGAAATTCTTGGTTGACTAGATAAGTCTCCAAGTGGGAGAATTGTTAGGTTATGGAGCCTGCTGCTTATTTATAGCTTGGTTTATATCCGGTAAAGCTATATATGGTAAATAGCTATATATAGTAGATGGTTAAATTTGGTAAAGCTATATATAGTAGATGGTTAAATCTGGTAAAGCTATATATAGTAAACTGAACTATATATATATCCCGTCTGGTAGAGATTTGAAAAGTACTTTCTGTATTCTCTCTCACGGTACATACTTGAAGTCGTCAATATAAATCCTTTAGCCAGAGTTCTCCTTAGATTTTCTCTATCCTATTCTTTGAGTTCATCTAGATCGAGTGTGTGCGGTGTTGTGCGATCCTAACACAAGGTAGGCTAATACATGGATAAAGCAATTCTGATAATAGCAAGCTATTTAATGAAATCAAGCAAAATAAAAACAAAACATAAACAAAGAAAGAAGGACACCAATATATTTTTGGATGGAATTGCACATTTAAAAAAAAAAAATTCCAAAGAGAATGGTGGTGAAGATTTGAGAACAACCTAACTTTTCTTTTTTATAAAATATGGAAAAATTTAGAAATTATCTTCAAGTCTAAATGATGTGAAAAAAAATCAAA